>NC_136072.1:859817589-860075089 GCF_964261635.1 Lissotriton helveticus | reverse complement strand
CTCTGTGGCCCTCAGTGGGCTGAAGTAGGCTGGGCTGGGCCCACTCCCTAATTTCTATTTAAATAGAGATATTATATTTGTCTATCCCATTGACTGTGTGTCATAGTAGGCAAGTGCTGTTTATCCAGTGACTTTATACATGCCTTTGATTGTTTGCTTGTGTGATTAGATAGCATCTATTTTTACTTATTTATAACTTGTGTATTGGTATTTTAAATTCCCTACTTTTCTATAGTTCGATCTTAGTTGTAGTATGACTGCCAAAAAGTTGAGATCTGGAAGAGTGTTGGGGGGAAGATCTACAGCTAAGACTAGATCAAACCCCCTTCGAAATAAGAATGTTTCAACGATCCAGTTGAAAGGTCAAACCCAGATTTTCCAGCTTTGGGAGAAAGCGATAGATGGTGTTTCCCAGGAAAATATTGCCCCTGATAAGAGCATTTCCCTGGTCTCAACTCCTATCCCATCTTTGGCTTGTCAACCGAAGGAGGTAGAACTGGGAACTCCTGGTCTTAGCTCATGTATTTCTGGGGGTATTCCATCTACTACGTCTGTATTTCAGGAGAATGAGAAATGTTTAATTTCCAGCCCAGTTAATCCCAGAAATTCTAAGACTTTATTAACTTCCGGAAATGTTTTGCACAATGGGTCTTCGTCCATCTCTAAGTCGAGGGAGGATATAAATGAAGATTCACAGCCCCTGATTATTGACCCTGTGTTGTGCAAACGTTATTTGGTTGACGTCCCCATGGCATTATTAGAAGTTGTAAAGTCTCCTATGGGCGCTACTCCTTCTGGCCTCCATCTTTTTAGCAGTACACCTTCTCCCAACTCACTAGATCCCTCATTTAAAACAAACATGTCTTCAAGTCCATTGCTCAATATAACCGGGATTGAGGCCATTAATGATCCTAGCCTGAAATATTCCGAGAAACCCATATCTGAATTTTTACTTTCATTGGAACAGCTGTTATCCTCAATTCTCACGCTACTTAATAAATTCGTGGGTAGCTCGGATTGCGTATTGGACTCTGTTACCCAAATTTTAAAGGCTTTATTACCAAAGACCTGTGAAAGGAGCTGTGGCTCAGACTCTCCCACTTTAATACCTCCCAATAATGTTCGGGCTAATACATCTTGCCTGTTGATTGAGAATACGCCGGTGGGTCCGGTAGTGAAGGACGTGTGTCCCACGTTGAAATCTTCTGCTTATAATTGTATAAGTGATTCCATCCTAGGTATTGTTGCTGAGGAAAATAATTTGGTAATTCCTAATGTTATTGCCGAAGTGGCATTATATCCTATTTTCGATCTTGAACCTAAGGGGTTGGAATTGGAGGAAAAAGCGGAAAAACATGTAAAACCTAAGGGGGGGAAAAAGAGGAAGTCTCTCCGCAGATTTAAAAAAAGGAGGCAGAGACAAATTCTCTTTGAGAATCCTAAAGTTTCCTTCAAGTCCCCCTCTGTTGAGGTTGAAGATAACAAGGACAAGGATAAGGTATTTCTGAAGCTTGATCCAATTAGGCCATCCTCTGATTTCTTGGGGCTCTCCGTTAATTCTGATGAAATTATTATGAATTGTTCAAAATTAAATCTAACAGATCAGGGTATAGGAACAGAAAAATCTTTGACCCTCCGTTTAGTTGAAGAAGAAAGATGTTCTGCCTTGGTGGCTCCCACTTTAAATCCTTCTGCACCTTCTTTCCATACCCGGATAGAGGGGGCAATTGTGGGCCAAAACACTGTTCATAAATTCACGGAACTCCGTACTGATTCTTTGTTTTTGGACTTTGTCCCATTATTTGATATTGATTTAAGTCTGAATAGATCTTTTCTGTTGAAATGTTGTAAGGATATCGAGGGACTAAACCTAATTAAATCTAGCGACATTGACCTAGTAACATTATTGGGATCAGGATCCACGTCATTTACTAGGGTAAGATTTTACTCAAATTTGATAGTGAATCTAATATTAAATAAAGCTGAACTTTTTCAGAGCCAGGGGATTGATGTGGTGCCGTTTACCGCCATTAGTGGTGACAATCACATTGCGAATGGTCCTCATAGGGGATTGAGTTCGGTTGGTCTTTCTCAACCTTTTGATGACTTAAAAATTCGAGTGTCAAAAACAAAAAGGATAGTAACGCATCCCATCCCCTCCCCTATAACAATAAACAGAGGTTTATCTGAAAATGATCAGCAATGGAACTGGTTACCCGGTGCCCTGGTGACTAAGGTGACGGACAACCCTAGACTGTTCTCTCACCTTTAGCAGTAGTTTTTCTGTCATCTCCTGGAATGCAGCTGGCATTAATAATAATCCTGAAAAATTATCATATCTTTTTTCCTTGAATGCTAATATAATTTGCATTCAGGAAACTTGGTGTACTGATAAATTGAATATAGTGAAGGATTATTATGTATTGGAGGTGGCGGCAACCCCCTCTAGTAGAGGACATGCAAAAGGGGGAATTGCCTGCCTTTTATCAAATACAATAAAGTGGAGTTTCTCTCACTATACAGATCCCAGTAACCTTTTTCAGGCTGTGACCCTCTCCAACTTAGATAAAATTGGGGAGAGACACCCTTTTGTTATAATAAATGCCTATATTCCGCCTGGTGATCTTTTTAACTCTTTGATGAAGCAAATTTTTACTTTTATTAGACAAATTAAAAAAACAGTCCCTCTCTCTAATTTTTTGTTAGTTGGCGACTTAAATTGTAAAGTGTCCAATTATAGTCTAGAATTATTCAGGAATAAAGAAAAAGAGGAGGTCTTATTGATACCCCAAGCCATCTTTCCGGATAACATAAAAACAAATAAACGGGGCAAATTGCTGCTGGAAGAATTATATAGCACTGAGGGACTCATAGTTAATGGTAGGCTCCCTTCTGATGTCCCTGCAAACTATACTCATAGCTCCTTCAACAGCAAATCAATTTTAGACTATATAATTGTTGACCAACCTATTTTCTCCTTGTTAAGGGATCTGGTGGTCATGGACACTAGCCTTAGTGACCATAATGTTATCGTACTAACGCTCTCTCTAGAGCCTCCCAATTCTGATACCTGGGCGTTGGATAGGGAGGTGGTCACCTTTCAAAAAACAGGAAGATGTTTTTGGGATTATAAAGCCATGAAGGATTTAGAACCCCTTCTCGAAAAAACTGTGTCCAATTTAAATAATTGGCAGGGGGTGGAACAGTGCTCTTTTGATGTTTTTATAAAGGAGGTCATCTCTGCCGTTAAAAAATCGAACCTAATTAGGAAAAAAAACATCCTCCCAAAAGCGGTTGTTTCCCTTAATAAGGAAATAAATAAACTGGTGAGGGAACAATATTTAGGTGGTGCAGTAGAAAGATCCCAGAAAATATCTCTTCTTAAAAGGAGGAGGAGCAGGTTAAAGAAAAAAATGAAAAGAGAAAAAGAGGACCTGTTATGGATTGGATTGCGAGAAGCCGCTGTCCATGGGAACTCTAGACAATTCTGGACCCTTATTGGGGAGGGATGTGGTTCTAGAGTGCGCCCATCTCCAATTCCTATCTCCGAACAAACCTGGGTTAATTACATCTTAAGTCTGTACGCAAAAAATGATCGGCATGTGCAACTAAGGGGAATTGAGGAAAATACCACCCCCATAACTGAATACCCCTCAGAACTATCCATAGAATTAGCTATAAGAGACATGCGTTCATCAGGTGCCATGGGTCCTGATGAACTCCCGATATCAGTCTTAAAACAAAATCCAGTATCCTGGAGTAAAATCCTATTTCCTCTTTTTAGGATTTGTTACCTTAAAAAATATATTCCAGCATCCTGGAAGGGGAGTATTTTGGTTCCGTTGTTCAAAAAGGGTGATAGGAACTTGCCTATCAATTATCGCCAAATAGCTCTTCTAGACGCTATCGGGAAAGTGTTTTGTAAATGTCTATTATCACTAATTAATGATTGGGTGGCGTTAAAACAAATCCTACCCTTAGAACAAGTAGGCTTTCGTAAGGGCCACGGAACGCTGGACAATCTTTCCGCTCTTCAGACAATTACGGATAAATATATAGGGGTACGTGGCGGAAGAATCTACGTGGCCTTTATAGATTTCTCCACAGCATTTGACAAGGTTGACCGTCCACTGCTGTGGAGAAAGCTCTCGGCTATGGGAATGCCGCCATATCTATTAGATATGATTCAGCTGTTGCATACAGACACCTGGTGCCAGGTGTTGCAAGGAGGAGACAGGGGGCTTTCTAAGATTATTCCTTCATGCAATGGTCTTAAGCAAGGTTGTTTACTTGCCCCGTTACTCTTTTCGTTATATATTGCTGATCTACCCGCTTCTCTCTCCTCTTGCGATGGTATAGCTCCAATTCTGGGCGGAAAACACATCTCATGTATGCTATATGCGGATGATATCATAATAATGGATCTTATGCCCAAAGGCCTTGCTAAACGCCTCCTTGCTCTACATCAGTATGCAGTTGTTCATTTCCTAAAAATTAATGCATGTAAGAGTAAAATTATGTGCATCACAGGCCGGAAAAAACATAAATTTAGGAATTTTACCTGGTCTGTGGGAGATGACAAACTGGAGGTTGTAAAGAATTATGTTTTTCTTGGAAAAGTAATTTGTGATAATTTAAGTGCCAAACCCCACACCGATAACAGTGTCCGTAAGGCATTAGCTCAAGGAAGAAGTTTAAATTCACTGTACTCGGCACTGGGAAAAAGGCATTTTTCGCATTTACTGGAGGTCTTTAGGGCAAAGGTCCCATCCACCCTTCTATATGGCTTAGAATTAATTGATCTTAAGCACTGGGATTTTTTAAATAAGGTGGAGGGGAAATTGCTAAGAAGTATTTCTTCAGTCAGTTCTGCCTGCTCCGTGGCAGCCTGCAGACTTGAGTTCGGTCTGCGCAGCAGCTGGGTGCAGGGCTTGGCAGCTGTGGTGCGCTGGGTCGCAAGCATAGCCAGAGGAGAAGAGGGGACTATGAGGTTCCTCCTAAGGACTGAATTATTGGGAGGTTTAGGGGAACACTCCTTGATTGTTAGCAACTTTAGAAAGGCAGTATCCCTCTTGCAGTTGGAAGAGAGTACTCTCTTTTCTTTATCTGCATCCCAGTTAAAGTCTGTCCTGAAGGAAGCCACTTGGGACCTTAGTTATAGACTAGACTTTACTGCTATTTTTGATAAGAAGGGTGTTAATCTTCTTACTGATTCATTTGCAAGAAAATCCGCCCAACCTTACGCCACTTGGAACTTACCTCATGGTATTAGGAGATTTTGGTTTTTACTGAGACAAGATTTGTTACCCCTAAATAATCTTTTGTCTAAATGGCACGGAGTATCTGCAATTTGCAATTTTTGTCATCATTCTATTCAAGATCGAATACATGTACTTTTGATATGCCCAGTGCTGCGTCCTTATCGCAGCAAGTGGCTAAGACAAGTATGTTTGCAAATGGGTATTCTAAACGTGAATTCTTTTATGTGTGCTTTATATAATCCCCCCAATGAGAGATTTTGTTTTCATATCTTTAACTTTTTTAAATGTTTTTTAGAAATCTTTTGAAGATTGGCATGCTTAATAATGTGTCACTTTGTGTTCCAGTAATTGTAATTGCTATGATTTGTCTACTTTCGATGTGAATGGTATTTCTGTATTGTACTTTTTCTTTATGTGGACCTCTAAGGAGTTCCAAAGCATAATAAAAATTGAATTGATGCATCATGCATTTAAATGAGAGGCGGATATCCGTGATGTCCGAATTAAAGGGCTTTATTCCAATAACTCGAGTTAAGGGAGAATCTGTTCCATCACCTCTAAGGTTCTGGAAGGGTCTTCTAAACATTTATTTACAGAGTACATATTTATAGTACATTCTTGTACATAGGGAGGAGTGCTTCGAGGCAGAGCAAGAGAGAAAAGAAGATAAGAGTATGTGGGCGTGCATGAGGGTGTATACTTGATGAGTCATAGGTGAGTCATAGGTGGGTGGATACATGGAGGGGGGTTGCATGGCAGGCTGGAACTTTGCCCTACTTGTGCGTGCAACTTGATCATGACGTGCAACTGACGTGTAACTGGGGGGAAGCTGACTTTAAGTCTAGTAGAGAAACCTTCAGTGTCAGGGCGACCAGCACGTCTGGTACTATCTGATACTATCTGATATCTTGAGTCGGGGATGTATTATCTGAAGCAAAGGTTGCTCATCACTAAAAGACAGAAAGGGCATATATTTCTTCGTTCATTGCATGGGGGCTGTGAGCTTTCTACAGATGCAAGTACTGCAATTTCATTTAAACAGAGACAGGAAAGCTAGGCCCTATCTCTGCAGACGGGTTCTGTTTACCTTCTCCACCGGGCAGGAATGTGATTCTGTACAACAAGCAGATAACTATTTTGCAAAACACTGTCTTGGCACCCCTTGCTGGGCTTCTTTCTCTCTGAGCCAGAAGTATGCGAGGTCAGAGATACGTAACTGTAGCTTTCAGAGTGTCTGAGCCATGAAAAACCCTTAATTTAGAAACGGGCTCAGGCTGAACCACAAAAAGGGTTCATCGTGATTTATTTAAAAGTGCACAATGCAAATACATGGGCCTTAAATGTTAACTTAACATTTGTGATTCAGGCCACCACGGGAAAAATACATGCATGACATGCACATACATTAAACATAGGGTACACGCAGGGGACATATTGGTCAGGCAAAATATCATTTTCCTCAGGAGACTCAAAAGCCATGGCACAATGAGTTGACAATTCCTTAAAAAGACACAGTTCCTTTGCCCAGGGAGGCAGGAGGGTTGCTTATGACTTTGATGGGGATACCCCTGAAAGAGAACTAGTATTACAGGTAAGTAACTAATCCTTCTCTTCCAGGGGTTCCTCATCAATAGTCATAAGCACATGAATAGAATAGTGAGCCTCACCTCTTACACCTGCGGGCAAAGGGAAAAAAGGCACTTAATAAATCAAGTTCAGATAACTAAACTTGAAAAAATACAGATATTTATTTATCTGAATAGATTCCTCAAGGAGGCTTGGCCTACTTGAGTATCCACCCTGGAATCAGATTCAAGACAATAATGCCTTGTGAAAGTGTGCACCGATCTCCAGGTTGCAGCCTTACCGATCTCTGTCATTGGAACATCATGCAAGAAGGCTATTGTAGCCACTTTCCCCCTAGTGGAGTGTGCTTTAGGTGACAACAATAGGGGTTTATTTGCTAACTGGTAGGCCAATTTTATTCAGCACACTATCCATCTTGAAATTGACCTTTTTGAAGCTGGAAAGCCTGTCTTCATGGAACCATCATTTAAAAACAATTGATCTGATCTCCTTATGGACTTTGTCCCCTCCAAATAGAACTTGAGCACTCTTTTAAGGTCTAATGAGTGAAGGACCTTTCCGACGTCGACGGTCTTCTTTTGGACATATGACCCACCGGTGGTAGCTTTTTCAGCGCCGAGCCCGACATTGAAGAGGAAGAGTGACGAATCCTGCTCCTAGAAGGAGATCTAGCCTTCTTGGAGCCCTTCCTCACCAGTGACCTACCTCTGGAAGAAGTTTTCTCCTTTTCTGCCAGTTCATAAAAACGGGTTCTCTTTCCGTCTTTCAGAGTCCTCTTAGATAAAGACTGGCAATGAAGACAAGTCTTGGGATCATGGTCCTTGGGTAGACAAAGTATACAGACTTCATGAGAGTCTGACCTGGCCTTCTTTTTTCCACAAGAAGGTCAGGGGTCAAAAAGAGATGGCATTTTTGAGTGAAAAAAATTGCAAATCCTGTCAAAAAAATGCAGAACCTTACTTCCTAAGATGTAAAACGTCGAAGTAAGGCACACAATTCCATAAAAGTGAAGATTATTTCTGACTAAAATCAGAAAAAAGTGGAGCTATGTAACCAGGGTCCTTCCTCGTTACATGTGCCAGTTTATTGATATGTTGCTATGAGTTAGCTTTTCAGCCTTTTTGGGCTATGTTTTCTGCATTGCAGCGTGTGAGCTGTCAATGCTTTCAGTCCTATCTATGGGTTTGTGCTGAGTGCTAAGCATTAAAACAGTTTCAAACATGCTTTGCTGTTGTTTTTTCCCTGGGTTTTAATGTACTGCTTACGATATACAGGGGAGTCCTTACAACATTGATCTGCTCTAGGGTATGGATGGCTGCATTTGCTTATTTATTGTGTGTGTGTATATATATGTATATATCTTTATCACATATAAGCTTGTGTTTCTGGGGTCCCGCATGGGCGGAAATAATTATGTGCTTATGACTATTGATGAGGATCCCCTGGAAGACAAGTAACCATTCCACTGCGCTCTAAATCAGGCCTGTAGGATGGGAATAACTGCGATTTCCAAGTAACCTAATAGCACTGTTACACAATTAGAGTGATGGAATAGCATTATCATGGGGACAAAAAACCCTATGTAATTGCTGCAGTGTGTGGCTTAAACACAAATTCAACCAGAGGGTTACTTAAACTGAATAGCAGGTCCACAAAGCCAGCACACTGCAAGAATAGTGTGATATCGGATTGCTCCAATGGTAATATTCCAGGAATATAGTCAACTGAATATGGCAACATTAGTACTAAATAGGCAAATAGTTAAGAGCTTTGCAATGGTGTAGGTACATGGATGAAAGTTAATCCATGTGCTACAGTGGAAATATCACAAGGGCACATGGACACAGTCAGTCAGTAGCTGTTGTGAGGAAGGAAGCCCAAAAACAATCACAGTGTTTTTATAACTGAGATGCTAAGCTGAAAAGTTAATCAAACAGTGTGCAATGACTACGTGCCCTAAGCCATCTTATTAGATACTTACATATTCCACGCACAGCGATATAATTTATATTATATATATATATATATATTTGTGAGGTTCACAACCACACTAAATCATCGTGCTACCTTCAAATCTGAGAAGATTTCAAAGTAATCGGAAGATTGGACAGGATGAGTTTGGGTAACGTCGCACCAACTGTGACACAACCAATACTTGTTTAGAGAAGTGGGTGTAGGATGTTAGTCACATGTGCACTAAGTAAAGCGAAGCCGGCATGCACCCAGAAGCCCATGCATGCACCCTAGGACATGTTCAACGTACCTTCTTGTGCACAATGGAGCAGGTGGAATCAAAGGTGCCATGATCATCATGCATCATGACCAGGTCAGAAATGCTATCATCCATTAATTCATGCATGCTATTCACACTGCTACTCTGGCTGCCCGTGCTCACAGACATGCTGGGAATGGAGTGGTTACTGTCGAGGCTATCCATCTTCCTACTGAGGCTGCTTCCATGCTCACTGTCCTGTAAAAAGTAGACAGCCAAAAATAAAAACAAGGCATAGCACAGAAGTCAGTTGTACACCACCAGTAACAGAAAGCGGTTGCAATGCAGCAGTGTTACATGTTAGTCAAAGGATATATTAGTAAGATTTAATGAATGTTAAACAGGGAGGAAGAAGGCTGCTCAGGGTGGAATGAGTTGCATTATCAGGTATGTATAGTCTCACTGCAGGAATAGCAGGTGACTGTGCAGCTCAGGCTTGAGGTACACTAGCAGATATCTGAGACTGAGACTAAAATAGCAGCAGGTGCCGAGCAGCAGGATTTAGCTCTATGGCCTAGGCTGTGCGAGGGCTTATCGTTCTGCAGTAGCTGGGTTTCTTCCAGGTCAGCACCAAAGTGCAGAAGCAGTGCTTCTACGAATTCAGCATTACTGTGCGTTATAAGACGTAACGCTGATCTGAGCTGAGAGACATTAGAAAGAATGTGTTGATACCAGTGTTACAATATGTAAATAAACCACAAATAGTGTACGTGTTGTATAACAACCCTGTGTAGATATGAGTTCAAACTAAAGCCAAAGGTTAGCTGGAAAAAAGCACCCGAGTAATTCCTATTCAGTAAGATATATGTACTATAATGATTGCTGGTGGGGCATTCGGTAAAGCTCTGTGTGGAATCCAAGTATAGATTTATTGTAGAAGAGAGGTTTGTGTTTAGACTCTGCACAGTAAAAACGGTGTTCAATGCATCTGAAAACTGGGGTCCCTTATCAAGAAAGTGCAGTCAGCCACCATTCCTTGAACTTTAACAGCCACCTGGAAATGAATGGCACGATTAATTGGGAGCCACTGATGTGTAATTAATTCAGTATTGTGAAACTCTGAGCACAGTTGTCAATACAGGTATAAAAATTAGAGTTGGAAGGTAGATCTCAAGCGCATTAACAAGCATGTATTTGTGGGGTACAAAGACCAGAATAGTAGCGTACACTACTTGTGAAGTATGAGGTACTTTTCTGCAGCTGAGAACAAGGGCTATATGATGTCACTTGGGAACTGGAAGTACATTTGATTGTGAAGATTAACCCCACACCTACCTCTTCATCATCCAGAGATTCCATCAGTGGCCCATTCCTGGCTTCCTGGAAGAAGATCTTCTTAATCTTTCTGGACTGGAGATTGTCCAGCTCACGGACCGCATCCTTGGTTCTCTGGATGAGGTCAAGGATGACTCGCGCTGGACGGTCTCGGCGAACAAAGTCATGCTGATTTAAAGTAAAATAAAAGGAAATAAAGACAGGACCTTAGAAATGCCCCAGAAACACACAGCAGCAATTCTTACTTCCTTTGGTTGTGCAAGCCTAAATACTAGGGCCCTGAATAGCATTAAGTAAAATGCATAGAAGCAACATTTGTCCCTGTAGCCTTTCATCCCCCTTCAGTTTGCCATGAGATGTTGAGGCCAGAATATCATGGCACTGGGGTAATTTCTGCCAAGCACAAAGTAGTGCATTACAACAACTAGGGAACCCAATTAAGTCAACTATGGACCTTGGGATAAGTACTCTATAAACAACAGCGGTACATAGAAAGGTAAAGTAAGGAAAATTGATGAAAAATAGACACAATCGTACTCTATTTTGAAAAAGTCTTGCCCAGCCGGGCAAGGCTTAGATGTTTATATATAGAAAATATTCAATAATTATAACAATTATACAAGGTGGGACACAAACCTGTGGCCCACAGGTATGTATGTTTCTTGTGTATCTCACTGTGTGCACTGTGGGCCACAGGCTTGTGTCCCACCTTGTATAATTGTTATAATTGTTGAATATTTTCTATATATAAACATCTAAGCCTTGCCCGGCTGGGCAAGACTTTTTCAAAATAGAGTATTTTTCATCAATTTTCCTTTACTTTACCTTTCTATGGACCGCTGTTGTTTATAAAGCACAAATTAGGTTCAAAGCAATCCAGAGCAGTCGGCCATTCCAAATGTGTCAATGCCCAGTCCCATGCCAATCCATGATGTTCACAATCCCTAGCACCTAATCTCGGTTAAGATTATAACTTGTACATACAAGAAGTTAATGAATAACCTACCTGGTGCCCTCTGAATACTTCGGACGAATTGAGAAATGGACATGGGCATGTTGGATAGACGATGACTGGCAGGAAGCGATACAGAGTCCCAGAGAAATTGCTATTCGGCCCAGATTCAGACTGATTCAATTACGTATCCGGCACAAAGCATATTACCCCCGCACACTTCAGCATAGGATAGGGTGGGCGGACTCGGACCTCTGTGTTAGGGGCTGCGGATTGCCTGGTACGTTTTTCCATATCCTATGTGAGTGCCCAGTAATAAAACAATACTGGATAAAAGTAGCCGGAGTAATGTCGGGGTGGAGGGTAATCGCATCCAACCGGAGGCATGTTGGTTGTTGTTGGGTATTACTGGGGAAGATAGATGGTCCGCGCACACAAAAACATGGTTAATGCTAGCTGCTGGGGTCGCTAAGCGTAACATAGCACGGCTATGGGGTGCACGGATACCTCGCAAATTGGCTGACTTGAAAACGGATTTGGACTGGTGCCGCTTGGCAGAGAGGGTGGTGTATGAGAGCAGAGGCTGCCCCAAGGAGTGGGAAAAGATATGGGGTCCCTGTGAGAAGTATAGATCCTAGAATGGGAGGTGGGGGGGGGGTAGAAGGGCGAGGGTCAAGGCGCTTAGATGAATCCATGTGTACTGTGTTGGATTGTGCAAGATCTCTGCCTTTATTTTACGGACACACCAATACTCCCGACGAAATGGGAAAAGAAAAATGTATGATGAATCGTTATGTGACGTGTATCAATACTGTATTGATTTGTTCAATGATTTTTTTTTTTTTTTTTTTTTTTTTAAGTGGCCACTAAGGCACGATAGGAAAACAAGTGACCTGGAGGAAAATGTTGACTCCAATGCAAAGCTCTCCATTGAGAGTAAAATAGTTACTGATACATACTGCCCCAGCAGCAGTCCGAAAGAAGTCCATAAAAATCATCTCCATTTCGAGCATTCTCCTCCACATTCATCTGCTACCACAGACGGGATGTAGGCAATATAATTCAATGGCATGTTAGCTCCCTCAACATGCCAGCATGGACATTGTCCAGAGTTTGAAGGATTAACAGGCCAGCTAGGGTAAATCGACATGCTGGATGTAAGGAATCTGACTATTAAGATGACAATGATGCAATGCCTTTAGTCCCCAGTATTTGCATTACTTTGATTTAATCATATTTCCGTTTCCAAATCACTATGATCCGCCCACTCGCATGGTGTAGGTTTATAGTGCTTTCGCTGGAAAACTAGGTAGTCAACACTGGATGGTGAGAAGGAAGATGATTCTATGTGGTTGCGCCTCTAGGCAAATGATGTCCTTGGCAGAGGGCTCATGCTTTGTTTCCCAAGGAATGGAGGGCTTGTTTTGTCAATCCGGGGTTCACCTCATGTTTGATGCAGAAACTTGTAGTGAAGTAAATGATTAGCAAGTTTATTAACGGCTCAAAGGACTGCACTTTACAATAAAAACAAGCACCATATATAAAGACAACTCAATGAACACTTCACTGCCTAAGATTTACTAGCCCTCCAGTGAATGCAGTGCACAGGTGAACGAAAGGTTGGCAACAATAACGCACAAGAATGCAGGGTCACTCACAAGTAAAACAGCATTCATGCACCACGTGGTTCAAGGAAACTGCAAAGTTCTGAACTCCAGTGAACTCACACTCTTACTAGAAAGCACAGGAATTGCTAGTCACGTAAATGAGCCCTGCATTATAACGGCATGATCCAGTTAAGAGATTAGCTTTAGTGTCTGTGCCTTAGTGCACATGAACTCAGACTGGCAGTGTCCCCTCAGGTTGGCCATCTAGAGATCTCAACTTGGCACAGTTAAATATTTCCTAATGCAATGTCTTGGTTGCTATCAACGGCCAACCTGAAACAGCTGTCAAATCTTCATGAAATGTGCTACTCACTAAAAAAAAGGGTGGACAGTTAAAGTTCAAATATTGTTTATTTTGGATTAAAGCAATCTAGAAACATTACCAGTGCTCACTTAACTAAATATCTGGAAAATCTATAACAGAATATCATCATTACGTATTTATGCAAATATTTAGCTGTGGGAATACTTCATGCATCAGAGATTTATGCAAGTATAATATAAGGCGGGGAAAGAGGACAGTGCCTCCGAAATCTTTGTATTTCAAAACAAAATATTCCTGCACTCCAGGAACTTCCAGTATTACATTTATTCAATGCACATTATGTTGGCAAATGCTTGAAGAGGGGGATACGGACACCAAATTGTCGTGGAAAAGCAGGTCTTTTTATTTTCAGCTTGTCAGACGCGTTTCGGATATCACAGTATCCTTGATCACTTGCGGAAACGAAGTCCGCTTACTGTTTTTATATCATTATTTTTTATTGTGGGTTTTTTTGTGTTGTTTTCTAGTGGTTCTCCCGTGTCGCGATAAATAGATATAGAAAATTTGCTAACATACTATGAGCACTTTCTTTGTTTATCATAGAATTGTTGCAGCTTATAAACAAAACCAATCGGTTTATGAACACAGCGTGGAGTGCTATAACATTTCTTATTATATTACCTACTGGCGGTCGCCAGTAGGTATATATAGTTAGGATTTTTTCTCTATGGGATTTTTGAAAATTCTATGTCTAATAACTTTGGCGTTTGTGGACGGAATTGGCTGAAATTTTCAGGAAAATGGCACATTTTGTTTCTGAGCAGCCCTTGAAAATTTGGGGGGGGGTTCGTCAAGGGGGGGCCGAGAAAAAAGGGGGGTCCCAAAACGTGTTTTTAACATTGAGTTTTCCATAGGGCGGTTGGCCTCACTTTTAGCCCGAACGGCTGAATGGATTTGCACGAAACTTGGCAAAATTGTAGGGACTGGTAGCCCGATGTGCCTTTGCTAGGTTTCAATATATGTGCTTCAGTGGATTTTGAGAAATTAACGTTCAAAAAAAGATATATATCTGTAACAGCGGACCGGGCAGCGCTCCGGTTCGCGGACTTTACGCGTTACGGAGCTTTGTGAAGCGAAGCTGATTGGTTCTCTGGCGTCTGTGAACATTCCAAACAGTCCGTAGCGGCCGCCATCTTGTCTCTCGGTAGGATCGAGAGACAAGCGGAGGCCAAAGCGAGGGGGCAAATGACCATAAGGGGGCATAGTAGATCCTCCCTGACCCTCTAGGTTTGATGTGGAGGTTTTAAAAGGGCCCCGCGGGGCAAAAAAAAAAAATAATAATAATAATCGAACGGCTGAATGGAGTTGCACGAAACTTGGTAAAATATTAGGGACTGGTAGCCCGATGTGCCTTTGCTAGGTCTCAATATATGTGCTCCAGTGGATTTTGAGAAATTAACGTTCCAAAAAAGATATATATCTGTAACAGCGCTTCGCGTAACGGAGGTTTGCGAAGCTGATTGGTTCTCCGGCGTCTGTAAACATTGCAAACAGTCCGTAGCGGCCGCCATCTTGTCTCTCGGTAGGATCGAGAGACAAGAGGAGGCCAAAGCGAAGGGGCAAATGACCATAAGGGGGCATGGTAGATCATCCTTGACCTCTTAGGTTTGATGTGGAGGTTTTAAAAGGGCCCCGCGGGGCAACAAAAAATAATAATAATAATAATCGAACGGCTGAATGGATTTGCACGAAACTTGGTAAAATATTAGGGACTGGTAGCCAGATGTGCCTTTGCTAGGTCTCAATATATGTGCTCCAGTGGATTTTGAGAAATTAACGTTCAAAAAAAGATATATATCTGTAACAGCGGACCGGGCAGCGTTACGGAGGTTTGCGAAGCTGATTGGTTCTCCGGCGTCTGTAAACATTGCAAACAGTCCGTAGCGGCCGCCATCTTGTCTCTCGGTAGGATCGAGAGACAAGAGGAGGCCAAAGCGAAGGGGCAAATGACCATAAGGGGGCATAGTAGATCCTCCTTGACCTCTTAGGTTTGATGTGGAGGTTTTAAAAGGGCCCCGCGGGGCAAAAAAATAAATAATAATAATAATCGAACGGCTGAATGGATTTGCACGAAACTTGGCAAAATTGTAGGGACTGGTAGCTCGATGTGCCTTTGCTAGGTCTCAATATATGTGCTTCAGTGGATTTTGAGAAATTAACGTTCAAAAACAAGATATATATCTGTAACAGCGCTCCGCTTCGCGGAGATAAAATTATCTCTGTATTACCTAGCTGTTGTTAACACCAGTTAGCGACGGCTAGTAGGAGATAGCGACCATCTTGGGCCCCACTTTGCATGTGAGTGATATTTATCACTAATGACATGCAAAGTGGGCATGCCAAGATGTTAGCGACTGGAAACAGTCGCTAACATCGCTATCTCCTATTACCAACTTTTGGAAATATTCGCAATAAGCGCGAATATCTCCAAAAGCTACCACCTGCCCTGAGCAGTTCTTAGCCATGTTATCCAATGGGAGGTGGATAACATGGCTAAGAGCATTAGCTCGGTAATGCATGAATATCGCTGAGTTTTCAGCGATATTAATGCATTGCGGTCGTTTTTTATCGTATTTGCGATAAACCTTGATAATAGCAAGGTTTATCTGCGATAATTTCTGAAGATGCTTAGCGGTAAAAAATTTGTTGCTAAGCATCGTTAGGGATAAATATCGCTTAACTTTGGTAATATGCCCCAACGTCTGTTAACGTTCGATTCGAAGGAAATCAGGAAGTGTTGAAAAACATTGTCTGCGCCATCTTGCCTTTTTTCAAATGCCACACTTTTGTCGTGCACGGCAGTCATTTTAGATGCCTTGACCAGACGCACTCTCTGCACGCTGTCGATCCTTAGCATGGCTCCCCACCCTCGCAAGCATCTCCCCCAGGCAGTGGTCACCCCCGCTCTCTGTCTTATGCATGGGTAATAAACCACCCCCCATCTGCGCTGCTCTTCCCTGAGAATCACACCCTGTGCCCGCCCGACACCTCCCTTTCGCCCTATTCACTACCGCACCCTCTGACACTCCTTTTCCTCTGTGTCCGATTGTCCAGGCCGGTCCTAGGCTATCAGCTAGCCCTGCAGATGTAGTTTATGGCCCCAGCTGTAAAGAATCACCCCTCTTCAAAGGAGTTATAGTAGATCAAGGCCCACACTCGATGAGATCCGTCACAGCAGACGTGTTCCTATTATCTGAAAACCATCCTGTATTGTGATTGGGGAGGGGACCGAGCCTGAAGCGGAAGATTCCAGGGATGACTCTTTGTACATCAAAGTTTTTACAATTATGTGTCACATTAAAAATATATAGCACTCCAACAAAGTAGTAAGATTATAAAACTTTAATAACTTATAAATATATACAAGAAAACAAAAACAGTAATAACATATAAACATTTTTAGGGAAAAACAACGAAGTAGCGGTCGGCTGTGCGAATAGTCCCAACGCAGCACAACGTCCAGATTTCACTGATTTCGGAATCCGGCGTGGGGCGTCGCGGGGGGTGGGTCATCAGTAGCAAACTGTTGTGCGAATAGTTCCAAGGCAGCAGAACGATGGCACCAAGGTGATGTCCAGTAAGTTGCCGCACTGGTTTTGGTATCCTACAATGCTGCTCCGAATAACGGCGTGGGGCGCCCCGGGGGAGGCGGCGTGAACGGGCCTCTCCAGGTGGAGTCTCGTCTGTTGTAGTGGGGCGCCCCTTTACCGTTTCAGTTGCCATTCCGTCCGCTTTTGGTCCACTGTGTCAAAAGCCGCAATTCAGCTGAGTTGCGCCCACTCTTGCGGTGCAGCGATAGGCGGCTGTCACAGGACTCTCAAAATGGCGGCAGGCTGTTTCCTTTTTGGGCCTGGTCCACTGAAATGGCCCTGGGACACCTTGGAAATCGGACGCTTGTCTGCTAGGTCTTGGACCCCATTCTCGAAAGCGTCCCCTTCGCCTTGAGGATTCATCAAAAGTTTTGGGGGCCCCCGACTCCTGCAGGCTTCTGGTGGGGAGCGGCTGCCATGATTGCTCGCGGAATGACTACGACGGAGCCACGAGATGGTGGTGCTTTCATGGTGACGCCAGCTTCAGTCTGAAACATCCAGAAACAAGGTGGGGCTTTCATCGTTTGGGGAAAAAAAAAAGTTTTCATCCAATTAAAAGTGTTGTTTTTAGGTCATATGATCAAGCCTTCCATCATTAGGAAACCAAAAGTAAAATGAACCAATGAAAAGTTTTATAAACTAGTCACATGACCTGTTATGCGGCATAGGGTATAAAATGCGGAGAAAATACCTTGGCACGTGAGGCGGCGTCAGTAGCGGACCGATGTGCGAATAGGGCGAAGGCAACACAACGCGCCAAGATCCGGATGGCACCGAGGTGGTGTCCAGCAAGTTGCAGCACTGGTGTGGCCATCCTACAATGCTGAAAGTCGGCGTGGGGCGCCCTGTTGGCCTGTGAGTTCGCGTCAGTAGCGGACCGATGTGCGAATAGGCCGAAGGCAGCACAACGCGCCAAGATCCGGATGGCACCGAGGTGGTGTCTAGTAAGGTGCACTGGTGTGGCCATCCTACAATGTTGAAAGTCGGCGTGGGGCGCCCCGTTGGCCTGCGAGATGGCGTCAGTAGCGGACCGATGTGCGAATGGGGCCAAAGGCAGCGCAACAATGTTTTCTGAATAGAAGACACCACAAGGCGCTGAGATGCCAAGATCCGGATGGCACCGAGGTGGTGTCTAGCAAGTTGTGGCACTGGTATGGCCATCCTACAATGGTAAAAGTCGGCGTGGGGCGCCCTGTTGGCCTGTGAGATGGCGTCAGTAGCGGACCGATGTGTGAATAGGCCGGAACCAGAACAAGGCGCCAAGATCCGGATGGCACCGTGGTGGTTTCATAGTTGAGAGGCACTTCATCTGCAGTGGGGCGCCGAGATCCGGATGGCACCGAGGTGATGTCTAGCAAGTTGCTGTACTGGTGTGGTCATCCTACAATGCTGAAACTCGGCGTGGGGCGCCCCATTAGCCTGTGAGATGGCGTCAGTAGCGGACCGATGTGCGAATGGGGCAAAGGTAGCGCAAGAATATTTTCTGAAGAGAAGACACCAGAAGGCGCTGAGATTCGGTTACCACCGAGGTGATGTCTAGCAAGTTGCCGCACTGGTGTGGCCATCCTACAATACTGCTCCGAATAACGGCGTGGGGTGCCCGAAGGGGGGTGGGGGGGGAGGCGGCGTGAACGGGCCTTCCTAGGTGGAGGCTCGTCTGCTGTAGTGGGGCGCCCCTTTACCATTTCAGTTGCCATTCGGCTGAGTTTCAGCCGCTCTTGATGCTACAGCGACAGGCGGCTGCAACAGGACTCTCAAAATGGCGGCCTGTTCTTTGGATTTGGGCCTGGTCTACTAAAATGGCCCTGGGACACTTTAGAACTCGGACGCTCGATTTTTTTTTTTCCTTTCCTGCACATGCAAAAAAAGGTAAATTCCCGGTACGTTACACGCTTCATCTGCCACGATGTACTCTCCAGAGGAACCGAAAAAAAATATAGTTAAGGTAACTATACCATGCATCGTCATATGGAGAGGTGGCACCAATTAATTATAGTGCTGCATGAAAGAGAGATTTGGAGGAGAACCCCCGACCTGCCAGTACATTCATCAAAGAAGTGGCACTGACAGCATCAGAGGCAAGGGAAATGGTCCCAAATATTTAGAACTTTGGAAAGATTAAAATGACATGTTTAGATTGTGGCAAATTAATTTCATGTGGACAGATGAGTGTTACTCTAATAAATACAGCATATGAACATCATCATAGTCGATGGTTGGTAGAGACATTTTGACTATATCCTGGACCTGCCCGTCCTCGCCCAAAATGGCGCCGGAATAAATGTGACTCGTAACTCCTTGTTGTGTACTGGTTGCAGAACCTTGAAATCACGAGATACGTATGCAGTTTTGAAGCATATGGCGGGCGGGGACGAGAATTGATTGAATATTTCGACATCCCTATTGATATTAAGTTCTGATGTGTTATTGATTACTGTACTATTGAAAGTTCGAATTAACGTCACCCATGGTACTTGCCCGCAAATGTATATCTAGATAATTTTATTGTAACTGGCCCTGTCGTATTTTAATTATAAAATGTACGTCCACCGATTCCGCAACTGTTAGACACCTTAGTTCTTGCAACCTAATGGCCCGCCCGTTACGTTCCTCTACAGTGTAAATGTCTACTCATCATATACGATTACAGTTTGCTCCGTGGCCGGCCCACGTGGTTATAGGCTCGTATTTGTATAATGAAATTTTCACAATAAAGGTTTTTAAAAGAAAACATGGTAGTAGTATATACATTGGTAAAGTTTTTAAGAATAGTCACTGTTTTAGAATCATTAAAAGGCAAGTGAAATAAAGCAGACCAATTACATGAAGGGTAAAAGGTATAATACGCAGGAACGCAGTAAAGATAAATGGTCAAGGGCTGTTGTGTTTTCTACTCCTGCAACATAAAGTGATCGATAAGAATCTCATATTCAGGCGTATCGGCGACTAAGACAGCAGGTCGACCCTCTTTTGCTCAACGGCTCCGTCATGGGACGAAGAAACGCTCTTTTTCTCGAAAAAAGAATATATTTTACTTGCAGGACAGTTGTAAATTTTCCGGGAAAGTACATTAGCCTGGAACATTATAACATATATTTAAGAAAAAATAATGTTCGGAAGTAATAAAAAGCGTAATTTTTAGGTCATATGACCAAGCCTTTCATCATTAGAATAAGAAAAGTAAAATGAACCAATGAAAAGTTTTATTAACAAGTCACATGACTTGTTATGCTTACGTTACGCGCTGCGCGTCGCGCCCCGGATGACTTCCGGATGCGCTAACGCGGCGCGTCATATGACGCATTACGCGACAACGCAGGTCCAGAATATAGTCAAAATGTCTCCACCAACCAGCGGTCCGAACACAACCCCTTTCAGCAGGCTAAATAGTTCTGTTAAATGACAACAGAAGGGACAGGCAACAAGAACCATCAGTCAAAGAGGGGAGGGCTAGTTCTTCTCTACCGGGTTACATTGGGGCGCTACCGGAACTGATCTAATTGGTAGTCTACAGTGTTTCTGGATGTTTCAGACTGAAGCTGGGGTTAGCATGAGAGCACCACCATTTCGTAGCTCCGTCATGGCCATTCCGCAACCAATAATGGCAGCCGCTCTTTATCGTTATTTTGGGCGGGGTGGGTGGCGGAGCCGAGCTGTTTTGAGGCCATCATTGTGTGGAGTTCAGTTCATCTCACTAGTTTTGTATTTGTCATGAGGGGTTGTTCCTAATGTTTCTATTTTAGCGAGGTCAAAAAGAGATCCCATTAGTGGCCTACTGATTTTGCTCGATTCCTTTTCTTTTTTTTTTACACGATTTTTCGTTATCTGCAAAGACTAAACAGAGTATTGCGACTCTGTGTATGTTTGTAAATAGAGAATGAACCAAAGAGAACCAATTCTAAAACAGTAAATGCTTGGATAACAATCAATCAAATGGAGAGAGAAGCAGGCATGACGTATTACAACGGGGGCAAAGGCCTGCGTTAACTACCTTTCACTATCTGCAAAGAGAGAGTAGTCCTAATAGAAATGAGGGGGGGGGCACCATTCAAAGCAGATCAGTGTGCATAAACACGAAAATGTTTTCACTTACCACGTACTTGACATTCGACAGCTTATGATATTTGCTATTAAAAAAACATTGAAATTCACTGAAAAAACCATAGGTTATAGACCATATATAGTTAGGAATTAGCATTTACAAAACCTTGAAAATTCACTGAAAAAACCATAGGTTATAGACCATATATAGTTAGGAATTAGCATTTAAAAAACCTTATTTTACTCACACAAAACCATTGAAATTCCATATATAGTTAGTTGCACTAACTATATATCGCGCACCCGCAATCCACTGCTGATGATGTCACATATTACATCATTCATGACATGGTCAGTGACATCACTGATGACATCTCAAATGACATCACTGATGACATCTCAAATGACATCACTGATGACATCACTGATGACATCTCATTTGACATTACTGATCACATCACTGATGACATCATTCATGTGATGATACGATGAACCTCTTCAGACTCTAATATAACCTTAGATACACTCAGTGTAAACAGACACTCACAGACTGTCACTCATCCATGGAGTTACTCACACACCTAGTCAGTCTTGCAAAGAATCAATCACACCTCCATTTCCTCAACTATATAGTTATACTCACCTTACTTATTGAAACATATACTAACACATATTTACTCTCTTATACAATCCCTGATACAAGTTCACAATGATCCATACAGCCACTCACACATTCACTGGCTCTTATGCACAGTTATTTATATATGTCAACTCTCACATGTACTGTGTTTTACATATGTACTTACTTTGACATGTAGCACTGAGATATCCATTCACTCACCAATACACTCATGCACACAGTCAACCGCCCATACAGCTGTTTCCACGTGCACTTTTGAACCCATACATCTAGTGAATCAACTGCTCACACATCTATGCACAGAGTCATACACCTCCCAGCCACCCACACACACACTCAGTCTCCCATACAAATACTTGGGCAACCAATCAATAACCCATATAGTTAGTCATATAGCTAATGATCAACACATGCAGCAGATTACAGAACAACAGACACAATGATGCACAAATTAAAACAGTTTAGTCACTAACCCATGCACTCAGTGAGACACATTTAATCACTCACTCATACAGTCAGTCATGCACCTACTAAATCCTTCATCCAGACACTTATACATCCACTCATTCTTCAATATGTAAGACATATTTTAACTTTACAGAAACATACAGTCACTGGATGTTGTCATCAGTGATGTCATCAGTGATGTCATTTGAGATGTCATCAGTGATGTCATCAGTGATGTCACTGACCATGTCATGAATGATGTAATATGTGACATCATCAGCAGTGGATTGCGGGTGCGCGATATATAGTTAGTGCAACTAACTATATATGGAATTTCAATGGTTTTGTGTGAGTAAAATAAGGTTTTTTAAATGCTAATTCCTAACTATATATGGTCTATAACCTATGGTTTTTTCAGTGAATACATATATATATATATATATATATATATATACATACATATATATATATATACATACATCTATATCTCTCTCTTTCTCTCTCTCTCTATATATATATATATATATATATAATATATATATATATATATATAGATATATATAGATATATATAGATATATATAGATATATATAGATATATATATATATCTTCAAAAAACTTTTCCAAAAGTGCTCTTCTCTGACTGGTTTCTTCATGGAACGTTTTGGGGTAATCTGTGAAGTGGGGGCAGAGAAAAAGGAGGGCTACCAAAACACAAAATCCCCATTAATTTTTCATAGACTTTTTTCGAATGAGAAACCACAAAATCTGCTGCACTGAATTCACCAAATTTAGCAATAAGCTAGATCTTGGTCCATGGAGAGTGTTCTTTGGTCTAAATCAGAGTAGTTTTTAAGAAATGAAGGCACAAACATTTGGATACCTGGTTGGAAAGGTTTCGAGAGTCCCTCAAACCCAACTTCAAAAAAAGGGAGAGTTCTAATTGAGCCAGGGGACATTTTTTACTTTGGGTCTCCTTGTTCTCACGGAATGAGCATTCCGATTTGCTGGCCACCACATGAGGAAATCAAATAACAATAGCTCGTGCCCGAAAGTAACTATAACTTGCGCCCTCGTCATGCACATACTGCATCACTCATGACATGTTACATAACATCACCGTTAACATTACTGCAGCATCTGAAACAACATCATTGATGATAACACTGTGCATGGTAGGGGTGCAAGTTATGGTCTCTTTAGGGCATGAAGTATAGTTACTTGAAATACCTATATCTGTTGAATTGCAGCGTTAAGGTGTCACTAATATTTGCACCTAACTATAACATCACTGTAACTTTTTTTTGTTTTAGGGAAGATGTATATTTATGCACACATGTAAGTTTACTACTTGGAAGTAAATGTCGATGTGGGTGAGAACAGGGGAAGTGGTTAACAAATAGGGCGAGCATGCTAAAAAATAGATGGGGCTTTGGTATATCCCAAATTGCACTTTTTAAATTACTACAACCAAAAAAGGCCCAAAACAGTGGGAAATGGACTCCAGCTCAGAGCCGGAGTAAGTCCAGCACCATACATGGTAAATCACTGGTATTTCAATATCCTCCCATACATAAAAATGGCAACAAGTACTTAAAATAGAATCATGTAGATAAAAATATAACTATATTTAATGTCAAAATATTATCTTAAAATAAGTTTTATTTTAACTTATTTTAATAACCTTTTCCAAATCTAAAAATGTATGTGAAATAATGTTTTATTAAAATCGATACCAATACTTTTTTGTGCTTACAGTATCTTTATTAATTTGGTCCATCTCTTGTAGGCAATATATCTTTCCACACAAATTTCTATATAGGTGTCAGTAGAATTATGATGGTACAAGTTACAAGTCAAATATACTTTTCCCTGAGTATTGGGCCTTCGACTCCATATATACCCTTTTCTTTTTTTCAAAGTAATCATACGTTATTATCATACCCAAATAGTTAAGTATGAATATAAACTTCTACATAACAAAAGTGAATATATATAAGTACTGGACAACTTATTCTTATAATAACTCCCTGCAAAGTGAGGATGTGTACTCATTTAAGGACTTGGGTATCCCCCTACCATGATTCTTTTGACATGAAATGAATACACATATAGCACATTTATTTACTGACAATGTGGACTCACAGCATTTTTGTCTGCTTAATATAGCCTGCACATTATGCATGGTGAATAAGATTTATTTTCTCTTTCATATTTGTCATAATTTGGCTAATAGTGTTTGCTTGCGTTGTTAGGACTGGTAGCAGTCTATACAGTTCAAGTTGGTCAAACATTTGGCATTCGGTATCGCCGTGATCTAGTTAAACCTGTTAATGTGTGAATTTGTCAGCTTTGGTTCAAAATCTGTCCCAGATTTTCTTCATTTGGTCAATTATACTATAGATAACCGGTTTGCATGTGACTGCTTTATTCAGTTCTTGTGTCAACATTTGTACATCTGGGCTCTGATTAGACCTCCAGAATGTAGGTGAACGTAGCTTTGCTACTGCTAATAGAGTAACCACGAACCACCACGTTTTCTAGGGGTAACTTCAGGGTATTCTATACTCTGGCACAGTGGGAAGATCTGTAGGTGATAACATTTTACAAAGGTTTCTGAAAAGTTTCAGCGCTCCGTCCATCATCTCCTTGTGTTTGCTTTGTTCGCCCCCTAGTTGGCACGCGATACCCAGACGAGGCTCCCTTGCTCACTTTGCCACTGGATTCAAGCTAGCCTGGCTGATGAAGGGTGTTACCCTGAAACCAGTCCCAGGATGCTTGTTTCCGATTCAAGGAAGGCCTGGCTTAGCAGTTCGGGCTGGACTGTTCCCATGAGGCACAGAGTCAAGACTGATTTGCCGATAGCTGGGTCTGAACTGAGGTGGCGAAGTGAGCTAAAGAATGATGATGGATTCAACACAGATCTGTGACTGGAGGGTGAGTGTCTGAATTTCTGGGCTCCGTCCATCATCTCCTTCCGTTTGTTCTATTTTAAATCCATGTTTCCATTATTTTCTATGGGAAGGTGTTGCAGTACTAGTCAGTGGCCATGTGTGGTGCTGGACTTACTCAAGCTCCCAGCTAGCCTACATTCCTCTTCAGCTGTAGGAACTGTAGAAGTACAGTTTGTGAATAGCAATGGACTTACCCTTTGTGAGTGGGTGCATATCACTCTCTAAACCCCTCCCTAACATAACATTACATTATTTTGTATTTTGAAATAATTTAATTTAAAATTATTTCCTATTAGGTTTTATTAGAAGTCCCTACCTCCTTTATTTTCAATGGAAGTGAGATGCAGTATCAGTGGTTGGCCTTGTGTGGTGCTAGCCTTACTACTGCTCCTTTTTGGTATACACTTGTACATTTGGTGCCACCCATTTCAGTGAATAGTCCAAAGTAGTAAAGATACTCAAAAGTGTGCAGATTATATTTAACTAGAAGTAAATCTACACATGTAGACTTATCTTTGTGGATAGGCCACAGAGGGTCTTAATGTTACTTTATTGCATTCCTAGTTGTTTATCATTGCTTAATTCATAAATATTAGAATATTTTGGGCCTATTTGTGGGACCCAAAAATACATTTCAATAGGTTAACTTTTTTTTTCTTCAAAGAAACCATGCCCTTTGTAGACAACATTATACTATAGAAAACACTGACCCAAAGACAATTGAGGAAAAAATAGAGAAAACGGAGCACATTTTAATGCCACTATGCTTGGAAGAAGTTTTACACTGCTACTTTAACAAATCCAAGTGACCCACTGTCTTTGAATGGAAAGTAGTGTTGGTCGGGCAGTTCACTTTGATTTTGTTCAATTATTTATCTAGTTTGATGGGCATAGTGAAATATCACTGAAAACACCAATGATGCAGTAAATGATTAAAAGTGAGAAGCTGTTCCTTTTTCATAAAATAACAAAAAAAGTGTAAGATTATACAGCTACTTCCAAAGAGGGAAATGAGTAGAACACAGGCAAGTATGGTGCAAACAAGTGGCACAAACAATTATGTAATGAAAGTCAAGGTCTACTTTTACTCCATCCACCACTGCAGTACCCTGTTGATATACTCGCTTTTGAGAAGTCGGTCTTGAAGGAAATTGGGGACATCGACCCCAATACTTTGAGAGTCTTTCACAACACTACCAAGGAGCAAAAGGCAGCTATAAGAGAACTAGCCAGAGGCAAACATATAGTGATCAAGCCAGCAGACAAAGGAAGAGCCGAATGTCTCAGGCTCCTCAGTGACAAAAGAAATTACAAACTACTATCTGCAGATCCAAATGATTTTCTCAGAATCCGGATTGGGAGCATGACAGAAAAGGCCCTAGTACATGACTGGATATTGCAAAAAGAGGTTGAGTTTCTAACCAACAAGATCCCCAACACCTCCTATTTCTATAAAATGCCGAAGAGACATAAAAATATGGAAAGCCCTCCAGGGCGACCTATAGTATCAGGGATAGGTTCAATCCAGGTTTATGGCTGCTTTCCTGAGGTCCATAGTACAAAATACAAACATGTATCTAAAATATAACAAAAACGTACTCAGTCTTCTGAGAGACATGCAGTTCAACCCAGATGTCCACCTACTCATGGGTCTGGACATGAGTCTCTATACAAGCCTCCCCCACACAGAGAATTTGAACATAATTGAAGATGCTCTATTTGAGGTAGACTGGAATTACCAAACTCACTCGTAGAAATGTAATAACAGTGTTGGAAATGAGCTTTAACTTACAGTTTTTAAATTTGAAGGAACACTTTACCTACAGAAACAGAGGACCAGCATGGGCAGCACCTTCGCGCAGAGTATTCCTGGTCTCTATGTCCACCATTTGGAGGTACACAAAACTTGTTGTCCACAGTACCCCTATCACAAACATATAAAGCTGTGGAAACGGTACATTGACAATGTCCTCATCATATGGGAGAGAAATGAAGCCACTGCAAAACACTTCTTGAGTTGGCTGAATGTACAAAAAAACTTTTTGAAGTTCACCCATACCTAAAGTAAGAAGGAGCTGGTACTCCTTGATCTCAATATCATATCTGACCAGGGAAAACTCAGAACTAACACACATGAAAAACCGACTGCCAAAAACTCTACTCCTGTATGACCACTTTCATGGTCACCACCACAGGGAAAATCTCCCTTTTGGACAGTTCCTAAGAATGACAAGGAACTGTTCCAAACTGAAGGACTACAAAGCACAAGCAGAGCATCCAGCAAGGAAAGTAGAGGACAGGAAGAGCCCTTCTTATATTGTCTCTTAGGCAATGAAATGGGCAAGGAACAACAGGGAAGCTCTGCTGGACATTCCTCCTCAGAAAGAAAAAGAAGTAAGACCTGTTTGCCTCACTATTTTTAACATAGCCTCCAACCAACTGACCAAGATAATCAACACACACTGGTGCATTTTAAATAGTGGTGCTTTGGAGTCCCCCCAAACCTATGTTCTCCCACAGACGAGGGAAGAGTCTACAAGACATGTTGGTACACACTCGCTCCCCCTCCCCCCCAAAAAGAAGAAAACAACGCCCACAGATAGAACACAAACACAGGGTACAATATCACCTGTCATGGGCGACTACCCATGTGGGGTATGCAATGTCTGCCATTTATCTAAGGGTACACACACAGTTTGCTTCAACAACATGTAATGGGAACGGAGAAAATTCACAAATTGTAACACACAACGGGTGGTGTATTTAAATAACTTGCCCCTACAATTTGCATTACGTAGGGATGATGACCCGTAAGTTAAAAACAAGGATCTGTAAACATCACAGCAACCTAAGATGCGGCCACGCAACTTCAAAAATGTCCACACAATATATAGAAAAAACACGCACAGGATTACCGATGGGTGGGTGTCACCTGTGAGTCTGCTCCCTCTTTACACCGATAAACCACGTGTACCTCTCAAATGTCATCCTGGGGACATCATGGGACAAAAGGAGATGTGACAACCACCACCTTTCCAGACTGGCTACAGTGGAATTTAGTACCTTCTGTTTTTACAAACATTACAACTAGTTCTCATTTAATATCCTGGCCCCATCACATTCTTATGGCAAATACCCTCCTTTTTTAGCAAGTCACTTATTAGTGAACAGCTTGCAATATGCACCAAATATATATGAAAATGTTTAAAAGGTTTATTATTCAATTACTGGCCTAATTCCACCATTCACCCACAAGCTATACAGTCCATGCCTAGCCTGGCTGGCAAAGCAGCACAGCAGCCAGCACATCTATGGAACGCCAAAGTTGTTCCATTTTCAGGTGCCATTTTTAGAGCAAGGTTACGGTCTAGTTTCTTCGGGTAGTTAGGACACTATGCTGGCTAGCTTCGTAGATCTGCAATCTGCATATAACAACCTGTAGTCTTGGATGATGGTAAGATGCGGGTCCCCGGGGGATATCCTAGGTCACTTTACAGAGGTGGAGTCTTGGAGTAATAAGTAGGGCATAGCTGCTCTGAATCTAGATTAAAAGTGACATATACAACTTTTTCTGATATAGAGGGGAGTTCCTCCTATCGATTATTTACCTAATGGTGTGTGACAACAGGCTTCCCTCTCACCCGGAGGACCCATGACGCAAGGATTCTGCATTATGTATGTATGTGGTGTTTTTAAATGTTCACTGTGCTCTTTTTTTGTCACATGGTTCAGTTGGTTTTCACAATACAGTGCTCAGTTCAAAGTATGATCTTTTCACTATTTATGTGGTCTATCACAATAGACCACATCGTACCGGTTGACTGGTCAGGCCACCACTTAATCCTATTCCATTTCAAGCAACCGATCATGCACCAACATCCCATCCAATACCCCTCCACATGGACCAGAAACATAACACAGATCAACATGGTTGACCTAGAGGAAAAGATCAGCACGCTCCTGCCCATCTACCCAGATGGTCTCTCCACAACAGAACTCATGTCTCACTACAACACAACTATGACATCAATCTT
This sequence comes from Lissotriton helveticus, assembly GCF_964261635.1. Classification (NCBI taxonomy): domain Eukaryota; kingdom Metazoa; phylum Chordata; class Amphibia; order Caudata; family Salamandridae; genus Lissotriton; species Lissotriton helveticus. The sequence goes on along the minus strand of NC_136072.1, from coordinate 860,046,044 downwards.
AGACCAACTAGCCCCACTGAAACAAAAAAACCAGGAACATTCCTTCCAGATCCTGGTTCAACACGGACATTAAAGCTGAAAGGAGACAAGTTAGAGCTACAGAACGTATATGGAGGAACAATCACTCTACAAGCCTTTTCGAGCAACTCAAAGCAGCCCGAAGGAAATACAACAAACACATCAACAACACCAAAAACACATTTTTCTGCACCGCTCTGGACAACGTGAAAAACAGGCCCAAAGAACTCATTATCATCATCAGGCAACAAACTTCCAAGATCTCTGCAACACCAGTCCAGACCTCCAAAGATCTGTGTGACCTCTTCAACGACAAAATCACCAAGAGTGATCTATCACTAGACATCAACCTCAATCCCTCCTGCAAAAACCCAACCCCTAAAATCAAAATCATCACACGCAAGCTCCCCACGAAAGCCTGGAAATCCTTTGACACTGTACTTGAAGCTGAGATTCTTAAACTGATCTCCTCCTCCAAGCCTGCATCCTACGTCCTCGATCCTGTACCCACCCAATTGACCAAAGAGCTGAAACTCTCCCTTTCCCCACTCTGGTGCGAAATCATAAACAGCTCCTTGAAACCCGGCATCATACCAGACTGCTTCAAAGTCTGCCAACTCACGCCATTATTGAAAAAGCCAGGCATAGACACCCACGATCGGAACAACTTCAGACCTGTTTCCAATCTCCCCTTCCTATCCAAAATCCTTGAAAAGTGCGTTCTCCTACAACTGACTCAGCACATGGACAACATCAACCTGCTAGATCCCCACCAATCGGGCTTCAAAAAAGGCTCCAGCACCGAAACAGCGATACTTGACATCGTGGATGACATCCACAAGTCTCTAGATACTGACCAATGCTGCCTACTCATCCTCCTGGACCTATCAGCAGCCTTTGACACTGTTGATCACATTGTACTCATCAAGGCTCTCCAAGGCAGTGTAAGTGCGGACGAGGTGGTCCTACAATAGTTCTCCTCTTTATTACACAACCGCTCCCAAAGGTTAACAAAATCAAAACCTTTACGCCCGACCTACACCCCGTCAACAGAGGTGTCCCCCAAGGCTCAGTGCTCTCCCCTCAACTGTTCAACATATAGATGAAAGGCCTCACCGCCCTACTAAAAAAGCCAACATCCCCATCCACCTATAAGGAGATGGCACCCTGATCTACTTGGAAACCTCCTCCATTAACAACATTCTGACTCAACAACACTCTTAGAAAAGTTCAACACTGGCTATCAACAAACCACCTTAAACTCAATCAAGGCAAAACCGAAATCCTCCTCATCTCCAACAATGAGGAAAACCCTCAAATCAAATCGTGGAGTGGCTAAAAGCAATCAATGCCCTCAACGGTAATCTCACCCTGGCTAACTCGGTAAAATCTCTAAGAATCACCCTAGACCCAAAACTGAACATGACCAAACACATTAAGATCTCCTCGAAGAGTGCCTTCCTCAATCTGAAGCTTCTCAACAGAATTAAGCCCTTCATTCCGCCCAAGGACATCAAACAAGCCACCCAATCACTGGTGCTATCTAGACTCGACTATGGGAAGGAAGTCCTCACCGGTACAGCTCTATCCCACCCAGCTCCGCTCAAAACAACTCTCAATGCAGCTGCCATAATGGTCACCGGAGTTAAGCAATATGACCACTTATCACCCGCACTCAGAGAACTAAAATGGCTCCCAGTCTAAATGTGTCCCAGCTTTAGAACTGCCTGCCTCAAGCACAAAGCCTTGCACATGGGGAAACCGGAATACCCGACCTCTAAACTCAAGAAAGCAGGGCCAGACAAGAAACCTCAGGAGCTCCAACACCCTGCTACTCATTCCTATGAAAACACGCAAACAAAACAACGCTGCACGATCCTTCGCTGGAAATGCACCCAAAATCTGGAACTCCATCCTAGTCGATATCAGGACTATTCCTTCCTTTATGAAATTCAAAAGACTCCTAAAAGACCTCTACCTCTACCATGCCTTCCCAAACCGGGAACTGCCACCGAAACGCACAAGCCTGCACTCTGCAGCCCCTTGACAACAACCTACCTCTTCCTGCACTCTGCAGCCACTTGACAATGTTCCACCACAACCTACTTCTTCCTGCACTTTACAGCCCCTTGAGAATGTTCTACCACTACCTACCTCTTCCCCGCTCCCTCCTCGTTCCCTCCTCCCAGAATGAGGTTTAGCCCAAGACATTGTGCACTCATCGAGGCTATCTCAGGACTTCCCTACCTCAATGACACACAGCTCACTGGGTCTTCCGAACATTTATGTTTACCTATGCCTTTTTATGTGATATCTGCTTTATATGTTTTGTAAAGCGCTCTGATACCCTCGGGTCTGGCCAGTACTATATAAATCTTCTTAATAAATAAATAAATAATTTTGATCACAAAGAGGTGGGCACAATGAAAACGACACGACGTGCTCAACTTCATAGGCATATGTAGTGTTTTAAAATATACACTCGAGAATAAGAAATAAGGGAGTCCCTACTCACAAGGAACCAGGGTAATCGAAGTATGAACAGAAACAATGGTTCCTGTGGAATAATATAACAATCTTTGATAGTGTTTGTGTGCGCAATCGCAATAAAATGAGTTAAGTCGATGTCAAAAGGAGAAGAAATCATATACACATATATTTCTGGTTGTAACAAACGTTATTTATGTATTAAAGAATATAGATTTTTCAAAAACAAAAAAATTGTGTGTAGTGTCCCCAGTGAACATGGAATCTAAAACACTGGTGACATATGCGTGACATATACACTTGGTTTCCAAAATTTTGTAAAGTCGACCATTTTAAACAATAAGAAATGAGAGCAGCGTCTTTATACAATATTAAGAGCTGGGTAATGGTTTGCTTTAATTTGTGTCGACGACGTTTCAACCCTTTATGCAATGAATGGTCTCTTCCGGACCTAGAGATGTAGGGACATCTGAAAAATAGTTGTGCAGCCGCGTGATAGGCGTGAATCTCAAGGAAGTGAGAACGAAAAAGGATTACTCACATGGGACCCAGCCGGGCACCCAATGTGAGGGGAGAGAGGCTGACAGCAAAAATGATGGCACGGAGTAGTAAATCTGGAGCTGCGTATCTGTAGTATGTCAAGGGAGCACAATGATCTGTGCAGACTTAGTTCCAGGAATGCAAATCAAGACAACACAAGTGCGGTAGCTTCGACCTGCGAATGTTCAGAATTCCAAGGAACGCGCGCAGCTGGCTAAGCAAACTGATTGTTTTAGCGCTGAGCATAAATCTGATTTAGTTTTTAATTTGCTGTAATTGAATGATTGCTGATCAAAGTTTTATTGTGTGCTTTTAACTGAATTCCTACCTGTCACTGCACCCTCGTTCCTCGCTCTACCCCCCAGTCCACCTCGGGTTTTCCCGTTTTAGTGCAGTGAGTACCGGCAACCTCTCTTCCGGGTTGCAGACCGGAGGGGGAGGAGTCTCGCGACTACTACTAATTTCATGTTCTTCTTCCCGCGCAGCAGAGGCGCGCAGCTGGGCTAAGCAAACTGATTGTGTAAGCGCTGAGCACAAATCTGATTTCGTTTTTACTTTGCTTTAATTGAATTGTTGCTGATCGAAGTTTTATTGTGGGTTTTTAATTGAATTCCTACCTGTCACTGCACCCTCGTTCCCCGCTATACTCCCCGGTCCACCTCGGGTTTTCCCGTTGTAGTGGAGGGTGTACCGGCAACCTCTCTTCCCTCTTTTCGGGCTGCAGACAGGAGGGGGAGGAGTCTCGCAACTACTATTAATTTCATGCTCTTCTTCCCATGCAGCGGACGTGCGCCGAAGGCGTGCCAAAGGCAAGCCTGTCTGCGCCCGTCCAGGACGAGGGGCCACTACCTCTGGCCGTTGTCATGGAAATACTATATCCTATAACGCTATGCATCTCCACTCTCTTAAAGGTGTATTCAACGATTCGTATCGGCACCGGGTTAATGTTTTTAGTGGTGATTCCCATTGTAAGGATTGTGGCTTCTCTCTCCAGCACTCCCTCAAATGGGAAGACCCTATGAGAAATTCTCCTGCTCTAAAGATGTTTTTATTAAATTGTAGATCCTTCTCAAAACACGCCATTGAATTGTCAATTCTATTGTTGGATCTCAAACCCGATGTTCTCTTCTTTACGGAGACGTGGCTGCAAAATGAATCTGACCCTAATCTTGCTCAAACCCTCCCTCCCAGCTACTCGATCTACAGGGTGGACCGCAAGAGTGGCAAAGGTGGAGGAATAACCATTGTAGCTAATAATACATTTAACTGCCGTATTGTAGCAGACCCTTTACCGGACTGCAAAAGTCTCACCTTTGCCATTGATGTGTCCTGGACTAGTACCTTTTCAGGCCTTCTTGTCTACCGCCCTCCTGGCACTCCAGACAATTTCTTGAGGCACTCCCCACTGCAGTTGCTAGTCTAGCTTTTACCCCCTACAACTTCACGGTACTTGGTGACCTTAATCTCCACCTAGATGATCCTTCGGATAAGCTGACCAACGAGCTGATTGAGAATCTTATGGCTCTTCAGCTCAGGGAGTAAGTATTGACACCCACTCGCTCCAAAGGCCATTTGTTAGATCCTGTCTTTAGTAACTGTAAAGAACTGAGGGTAAGCACTCCCGTCCCTCTACCGTAGTCCGATCACTTTCTGATTCCTTTTTTTTGGGAGATGCCCAGACCATCTTCCCCTCCTAATATAACCTCCGTCCAGGAACGGAACTGGACGAAACTTCCTACAGACCAATGGAAGCAAGCCTTGGAAGCCACCACACCTGCTAATGATCTTAATCCAAGAGATTTTAAACAATCCTGTAGAAGGCTTGAAAGGAAATGAAGAGATTACTCTGTTCTCCTCAAAGCCGAATATAGGGAGGACATTAGACGCTACAGGCTTGAACTTAGGGCAGCCCAAGCAGCTTTTTATGAAGACAAGATCATTCGTTCTGCAAACTCCCCCAAGAAAATCTTTCATATTGCCATACCCTAACCAAATTACCTATGAAACAACCCTCCCCGGATGGCGCCTTCACTCGCTGTCACAATCTGGCAGATTTCTTTGCTCAGAAAATTCAAAACATCTATCGGTCTTTCCCTATCTCACTGAACCCCCATTCCAGGGATTCCAAATCAGAATCACAACTCTTAACTCAAACTGCTCATTAGATTTCCACCTATTGATGCTGCTCGGCTGTATCATAACCAAATTCAAATCTGGTTCTCCCATTGATCCTTCCCCTCCTCAGATCTTATTAGCCACTGAAATGATCTGCCCTGCTGACCTTGACCTGGTTGCCTCTTCCAACTCCTCTGGCGCAGTTCCTGTGGCCTGGAAATGCGCCATGATTAAAGCCCTGTTGAAAAAACAATTTAAATCAGGTTGATCTTTCCAATTACTGCCCTATTTCCCTCCTCCCCTAGGGGAGTAAGGTTCTGGAGAAACACAAATACCACCTTGGTGGATTTCCTGGAATCTAAAAATGTACTCCATTCTTCCCAGACGGGGTTTCATCCCCAGTTTGAGACCGAAACTGCCCTCCTTGCAGCTACAGAGGAGTCTAGGAGGATCCTGGATCAAGGGGGTAATGCTGCAATTATCCTCCTTGACCTCAGTGCCGCTTTCGACACGGTAAAACATAACAGTTTGATCCTCAGACTTAAAAATCTAGGTACAGCTTTATGTTGGTTACAATCCTTCTTGACTGAACGATCATTTAGGGTCTTCGAAGTAAATGTGGACTCCAACCAGCTGCCGCTTAACTGTGGGGTTCCCCAGGGCGCCTCTCTAAGCCCCACAGAGTTTAACATTTATATGAGACCTCTGGCACAGATCGTCCATCCATTTGGCGTAAATATTGTCACCTATGCAGATGACACTCTGCTCGTGGCGGTGTTAAACCACCCAGAGCGTTCACCTAGCACCCTAGGTTGTTGTCTAGAGGAGATCGCCAAGTGGGTGGACCTCTCATGCCTTAAACTTAATGGGGAGAAAACTGAGCTTCTGCTTCTGGGCAACTCCCCCGTATTCAACTCTGCTTTGTTGTGGCCCAACTGTCTCGGGTCCGCTCCAGTTCCTAAAGATCAGATTAAGAGTTTGGGAGTATGGCTTGACTGTCCCTCACCTTTAATCATCAAGCTGCAAAACTTTCCGCCTCCTACTTTGGCTTACTCAGAATGCTGCGTAAGATCCTTCCCCTTCTCCCTTTTCAGGCTAGAAGGATCATGGTCCAGGCGATCATCCTCTCTCGGCTGGACTATGGGAATGTCCTTTATCTGGGTGCCCCTCAATACACCATCAGCAAGCTCCAGAGAATCCAAAATTGTGCTGCACACCTGCTTTTACAGATCCCTCGGCGGCAGTCTGCGAAACCTGCCCTGAAGTACTTGCACTGGCTGCCGATTAGAGAAAGGATCCAGTTTAAAGCCATATGCCTAGACCAGAAAGCCTTCTGGAAGATCGGCCCCTCGATTATTCAATTCTTGATTATCCCATACCAACCCAGACTGGTCCTCCGTTATACTACTGCTTTCCTCTATCTTCCCCCTAGAATAAAGAGAGCCAGAAGTGGTGGACGGTCCTTTACATATAATGCATCAATTCTTTAGAACACCCTTCCACTTTCCCTCTGACAGGAATCCAATCTGCTTGCTTTTCGGAGGCTTTTAAAGACCTGGCTCTACAAGAACTGTATCTTACTCTCTTCTGCCCGGTCCTGGCTGTGTTGTCTGTAGCGCTGGGAGGCCTCAGGGTAGCCATCGCACTCTATAAATCTAATTTTAATTCAATTAAATTAAATGTAATCAATCAGTCTTGTCGGTTCGTGTTTCTATCAACGGTGTTCTCAGAGACTAAGAGCGTGTGCAACCGCTACGCGCACGTGTAGATCTGCATCTGTCTGTCTACACTGGCCAGTGTAGACAGACAGATGTCTCTTTGTCTCTGAGAACACTGCCAATAGAAACACGAACCAACAAGACTGATTGATTGAGCCCCTTGGAATTCAAACACAAGAGGGACGCGTTTCGGCAGTCACGCTGCCTTTTTCGATCAGGTCGAAAAAGACAGCGGGACTGCCGAAACACGTCCCTCTTGTGTTTGTTCATGTATCCTGTGTATCTGACGCAATGAACAGGAGAATCTCCATGACTACGAGTGCTGGCTCTCCTTAACATAGCTTTTGGGGGATATATATAAACACGGACCACAAATATATATATATATATATATATGCACTCCACCTTTGCCAGTTCCGAGCAGTGCCGCTGTCCTGAGCGGTCCAGGTCGGGTTACCGGCAAACCCTCAAAATTGTCTCCAACACCTCCAATTCAGAAGTAAACCTGGACACCCAGCGCTTGTAGTAAATCCTTTAATTCTTTAGACAGGAAAAAGTCGACGCGTTTCACCTTTACGGCTTGATCACACTCGTCTGGTCGGCAACAAACGACCATTTTTAAAATCCCTTACACCACACCCAAAGTGCAGGTCATGTGATGACCAATATAAACGTGGAGGACATTTTGGGCTAGTCAACAAATGGATCAATTGTCAGCATAATATACTATATACATTATTTAAATGCGATATGAGTACCACGAATGCATTATTATGGCAAGTTGTTAGTCCTGAATTAAATATTTTCCAAGATACAATGAAATTATTGTAGTGCCATATAAAGCGCTACCTAATTTAAAGCAAATGTTCATCATCCACATAAATATCGCCCCAGTGGGCTACATTGTCGAGCTGCCAAAATTCCAACCAAATGTTAATTATAGTTTCACCAGTTAACCATGACATATGCATAGTAAAATAAAACACAGGTACTTCGCTCGACCGGCAAAGCCAGACATATTCTGCCCAAGTGGGCTAATACAAATTGTCCTGATGGTTCAGTTGTATGGATGCAATATCCGATTGTAGTTTCAGGATCTTGTATACTCATAACATGTCCATCAATAACTCATATTCTATATTGGACCAGCCACCAATCCTCCACACAAATCTGAAATGTTAAAAAAATTTAAAATCAGAAGCAGACGACCGAATTATCTCCTGTAGCACAGGTAACATTCATTCATATAGATGCACTTTTAGATCTTCACTCATATTGAGGCCCACGGGGTATAGACATTGGAAATCAATGATGTACTTTGATTCCAATTTTCTGAGTGATAGTTCTGGATTACCACCCCTTATGCCCAAATCAACAGCATCAATTACCACCATTCTCAAAAGTGTTTCATCTTGCATATGGGTGTCAAAGAAATGTCTTGCAACAGGGTATAATTTGTTATGTGAGCGTATAGCTCGTAAGTGCTCCAAGACTCTTTTTTTGGCTTCATGCTTGGTACTGCCCACATACCATCTGTTGCATGGACATATCAAGACATACACACTGTATGGGGTATTACAAGTCAGATTTTTTCGAATAATAAATTCTCTGTCACTCCCTGGAATCATCAGACTCTTACAACTTCTACTGTTTTTACATGCCTTGCATCTACCACAGCATGTGAAGCCTGTACGCGTATCTTTCCTCTTTCCCCTTTCAGTTACATAGTTCTGACTCAATTCGTCACGCAAAGTTCTCCCCTTGCGGAATGTAATCTGGGGATGTTCCTCAAGATATTTTTTCAAATGTTCATCGGTATTTAAAACATGCCAGTGTTTATTGAGGATTCTACGTACTTCGTGAGACTGGCCTGAGAAGGTCGTGATAAATCTGACAATATCCTTAGGCTCTTTTTCTTCTCTAAGATGGAGCAGTTCCTCCCTTGTTTTGGTATCAACACGTTGTGATGCTATGTTGATAACTTGTTTGCTGTACCCTCTATTCCTGAAACGTTGACACATAACCTCCCGTTCCTCCTCGAACCCTGCTGGTGTACTGCAATTCCGTTTGGCGCGTAGTAGCTCTCCATACGGAATGCTGTATAAGAGGTTCTTAGGATGGCAACTTGAGGCTCTGAGGATACTATTCCCTGCTGTGTTCTTACGGAATAATTTAGTTGTAAGTTTATCCTCTCTCACTTCAACTTTTACATCCAGAAATTCCATATCTGTTTGACTGATGTGTTCCGTTAAGAGTAAGTTGAGACTGTTGCTGTTTAGTTTATTGACAAACTCCTTTGCCGAAACAGCATCCCCACTCCAAATGAAAAAAATGTCATCGATATATCGCAGCCACAGGGCTACGTTGTCAAACTCTGCCATTTCCCGGACGACCTGCTCCTCCCACCAGCCCATGAACAGATTGGCATAGCTGGGGGCAAAGCAGGTCCCCATGGCTGTGCCCTGTGACTGCTGATATAAAACATCATCAAAATAGAAAAAATTATTGGTAAGGCAAAACTCGATCATTGTCACAATCATTTGTGAGTGGTGTAGCAGTGAGATTGATCTTGTTCTTAAAAAATGTTTCACTGCCGCCACTCCTAAGCTGTGTTTGATACTCGTATATAAGCTGCTCACATCAAGGGTTACCAATGTGAAGGAAGATTCCCAATGGATCTCATTGATGGTACTTAGAAAATGAGTGGTGTCCCTAATATATGAGGGTAATGCAATTACGAAGGGTCTCAAATAGTGATCTATATATCTGGACGTATTTTCCAATAAAGATCCAATAGAAGAAACTATTGGACGCCCTGGGGGGTTTACTTGATCTTTGTGCAGCTTGGGGAGAAGGTATAGGATGGGTGTCCTTGGATGGGCACAGTATAGATACTGGTATTCTTCCCATTCGATTAGTCCCTTATCCCTCCATTCCAACAATAGTTCTCTAAATGTTGTATGGGATTTCAACATGTAGTCCCTATTACATACCATGTAGCACTCTTTGTCACTTAGTTGTCTAATACCTTCTAGGAGATATTTATCCTTGTCCATTACTACAACGTTACCCCCTTTGTCAGATTGTCTAATGACAATATTAGGGTCTCCTTTCAATGTTTCTAACGCCAATTGCTGTTGACTCGATAAGTTTTTGTTACTCACAGGTGTTCTGTTGTACCTTATCCTAGATAGATCATTAAGAACCCCTCTTTCAAACACTTCAATTGCATCACATTGAATTGCCGGCAAAAATGTAGATTTAGGTTTAAACTTTGAACCCGGATTGACGTTGCATTCACTGCCCCATGAATCCCACTCAGGTACAGTGCCTGTATCTGCTCCATCCATGTGCAGCTCATGCAATAGTTCTACATCATTCGCATCAAGGTTGCTAATTATATCAGAGTTACTCACAGTTCCTATGCTCTTAGGCTTGGTGCAGAACCACTTCTTCAGTTTGAGCTTGCGTGAGAAATAGAAAAGGTCAATCCGTGTTTGTGCAAAGTTTAGATTTTGAGTGGGACAGAACGATAAACCCAATGCAAGTGTATCAATTTCATCCTGCGTTAGCATCCGCTTTGATAAATTCACCACTGTCATATTTATTTCTGCATTTTGCTCCTTGTTGCCATTCCCATTGGAGCCTGCGCGACGTTTGCGCCCCCTCTTTTTTGCTTTCTTGTTCCGTTGGTTCCTCCTCTGTTTCCACGCCCACGGCCTCTCTGATTTCCCACATTCTGAAACGATTCTGTCCTGTTTTGATTTAACATCTGGAACTGTAATAAAAAATTCCGTTTCTTTCTTGCAACGGTCGAGTCTTCCATTACCGTTTCACTATTAGAAGTAACTGAGCCCTCAGAGATGTTGCCATCAGATATATCACTTTCCACCACCTCTTGTCCTATGCCTGTTCCGACCGAGCTTGCAATTGCCAACCCTGTCTTCTTATCAAAGAGATGGTCAAATTTCTTTTGGAAAGTCAGGGTGCGCCCTGCTTGATAGTCTTTGAAATCACGGATAAACTTGCGTTGTTTCTTGGCAGTGATCTCCTGTTCAAGTTTATCCATCTTGGTTGCCAGGTTTTTTAAGTGCTCCTCCAAGGCTTCTTTGGACATCATGGGGCTAATTTCTGATAGTAGTTTTTCAATTTCTACTAGAATTTTTGCGCGGTCTTTAATGGCATACTTCACCAATATTTTCATCATGATGAATGAACAGTTCCCAGTGTTGTCCGACCATTCTTCCAACATTTCTTGGTCAGGATCCTCATATGTGGGAATCGTAAAAATTCGAAGGCCTCGCGGTACTCTCTTGACATCAATGTACCTTTGCAGTGATTCGGCCTCCCACCATTTAGCCAGTTCTTTCCTGTGCAGTTTCTCCAATATACCCAATTTTGTTTGTAAATTCGTTTCTTGAGTGATATTCTCTGAGATCAGTGCGTCTTCAATGCGATTGGTTGTTTCCGCAAAAAATAATTTGTCGGCCGTCTGCTTTCGACGAGCATCCAGATTTCCTGTCATATTTGTAGAATATTAGGTTCACAAGCGCTGTACGTGTGTAATTGCTGTTTAGTGCCAAATGTCTGCACACACGTTCTCTATCTCCTGAGTACTCCCGTCTCTTCAGCGTAATGGCAGGAACCGCATGCGCCTTACTCGCAATCCCCGTAAGTGCTTCCACCTAACTTGAGATTCTTTCAAGCACCGCAGTCCCGCCCAGCCAAACACAGACGAAATAATGATGTAGTGATATTTCGCTCAATTCACCTTGTAATATATAATCCGTAGTCAGGATGTTCCGTCAGGTACAATGTCTTACGAGCGAATATCACGCACTCCGGAGGTCAGCAGCAGCTCAATTGAATAAACGCACTCCACCTTTGCCAGTTCCGAGCAGTGCCGCTGTCCTGAGCGGTCCAGGTCGGGTTACCGGCAAACCCTCAAAATTGTCTCCAACACCTCCAATTCAGAAGTAAACCTGGACACCCAGCGCTTGTAGTAAATCCTTTAATTCTTTAGACAGGAAAAAGTCGACGCGTTTCACCTTTACGGCTTGATCACGCTCGTCTGGTCGGCAACAAACGACCATTTTTAAAATCCCTTACACCACACCCAAAGTGCAGGTCATGTGATGACCAATATAAACGTGGAGGACATTTTGGGCTAGTCAACAAATGGATCAATTGTCAGCATAATATACTATATACATTATTTAAATGCGATATGAGTACCACGAATGCATTATTATGGCAAGTTGTTAGTCCTGAATTAAATATTTTCCAAGATACAATGAAATTATTGTAGTGCCATATAAAGCGCTACCTAATTTAAAGCAAATGTTCATCATCCACATAAATATCGCCCCAGTGGGCTACATTGTCGAGCTGCCAAAATTCCAACCAAATGTTAATTATAGTTTCACCAGTTAACCATGACATATGCATAGTAAAATAAAACACAGGTACTTCGCTCGACCGGCGATATGTCTGGCTTTGCCGGTCGAGCGAAGTACCTGTGTTTTATTTTACTATGCATATGTCATGGTTAACTGGTGAAACTATAATTAACATTTGGTTGGAATTTTGGCAGCTCGACAATGTAGCCCACTGGGGCGATATTTATGTGGATGATGAACATTTGCTTTAAATTAGGTAGCGCTTTATATGGCACTACAATAATTTCATTGTATCTTGGAAAATATTTAATTCAGGACTAACAACTTGCCATAATAATGCATTCGTGGTACTCATATCGCATTTAAATAATGTATATAGTATATTATGCTGACAATTGATCCATTTGTTGACTAGCCCAAAATGTCCTCCACGTTTATATTGGTCATCACATGACCTGCACTTTGGGTGTGGTGTAAGGGATTTTAAAAATGGTCGTTTGTTGCCGACCAGACGAGCGTGATCAAGCCGTAAAGGTGAAACGCGTCGACTTTTTCCTGTCTAAAGAATTAAAGGATTTACTACAAGCGCTGGGTGTCCAGGTTTACTTCTGAATTGGAGGTGTTGGAGACAATTTTGAGGGTTTGCCGGTAACCCGACCTGGACCGCTCAGGACAGCGGCACTGCTCGGAACTGGCAAAGGTGGAGTGCGTTTATTCAATTGAGCTGCTGCTGACCTCCGGAGTGCGTGATATTCGCTCGTAAGACATTGTACCTGACGGAACATCCTGACTACGGATTATATATTACAAGGTGAATTGAGCGAAATATCACTACATCATTATTTCGTCTGTGTTTGGCTGGGCGGGACTGCGGTGCTTGAAAGAATCTCCAGTTAGGTGGAAGCACTTACGGGGATTGCGTGTAAAGGCGCATGCGGTTCCTGCCATTACGCTGAAGAGACGGGAGTACTCAGGAGATAGAGAACGTGTGTGCAGACATTTGGCACTAAACAGCAATTACACACGTACAGCGCTTGTGAACCTAATATTCTACAAATATGACAGGAAATCTGGATGCTCGTCGAAAGCAGACGGCCGACAAATTATTTTTTGCGGAAACAACCAATCGCATTGAAGACGCACAGATCTCAGAGAATATCACTCAAGAAACGAATTTACAAACAAAATTGGGTATATTGGAGAAACTGCACAGGAAAGAACTGGCTAAATGGTGGGAGGCCGAATCACTGCAAAGGTACATTGATGTCAAGAGAGTACCGCGAGGCCTTCGAATTTTTACGATTCCCACATATGAGGATCCTGACCAAGAAATGTTGGAAGAATGGTCGGACAACACTGGGAACTGTTCATTCATCATGATGAAAATATTGGTGAAGTATGCCATTAAAGACCGCGCAAAAATTCTAGTAGAAATTGAAAAACTACTATCAGAAATTAGCCCCATGATGTCCAAAGAAGCCTTGGAGGAGCACTTAAAAAACCTGGCAACCAAGATGGATAAACTTGAACAGGAGATCACTGCCAAGAAACAACGTAAGTTTATCCGTGATTTCAAAGACTATCAAGCAGGGCGCACCCTGACTTTCCAAAAGAAATTTGACCATCTCTTTGATAAGAAGACAGGGTTGGCAATTGCAAGCTCGGTCGGAACAGGCATAGGACAAGAGGTGGTGGAAAGTGATATATCTGATGGCAACATCTCTGAGGGCTCAGTTACTTCTAATAGTGAAACGGTAATGGAAGACTCGACCGTTGCAAGAAAGAAACGGCATTTTTTATTACAGTTCCAGATGTTAAATCAAAACAGGACAGAATCGTTTCAGAATGTGGGAAATCAGAGAGGCCGTGGGCGTGGAAACAGAGGAGGAACCAACGGAACAAGAAAGCAAAAAAGAGGGGGCGCAAACGTCGCGCAGGCTCCAATGGGAATGGCAACAAGGAGCAAAATGCAGAAATAAATATGACAGTGGTGAATTTATCAAAGCGGATGCTAACGCAGGATGAAATTGATACACTTGCATTGGGTTTATCGTTCTGTCCCACTCAAAATCTAAACTTTGCACAAACACGGATTGACCTTTTCTATTTCTCACGCAAGCTCAAACTGAAGAAGTGGTTCTGCACCAAGCCTAAGAGCATAGGAACTGTGAGTAACTCTGATATAATTAGCAACCTTGATGCGAATGATGTAGAACTATTGCATGAGCTGCACATGGATGGAGCAGATACAGGCACTGTACCTGAGTGGGATTCATGGGGCAGTGAATGCAACGTCAATCCGGGTTCAAAGTTTAAACCTAAATCTACATTTTTGCCGGCAATTCAATGTGATGCAATTGAAGTGTTTGAAAGAGGGGTTCTTAATGATCTATCTAGGATAAGGTACAACAGAACACCTGTGAGTAACAAAAACTTATCGAGTCAACAGCAATTGGCGTTAGAAACATTGAAAGGAGACCCTAATATTGTCATTAGACAATCTGACAAAGGGGGTAACGTTGTAGTAATGGACAAGGATAAATATCTCCTAGAAGGTATTAGACAACTAAGTGACAAAGAGTGCTACATGGTATGTAATAGGGACTACATGTTGAAATCCCATACAACATTTAGAGAACTATTGTTGGAATGGAGGGATAAGGGACTAATCGAATGGGAAGAATACCAGTATCTATACTGTGCCCATCCAAGGACACCCATCCTATACCTTCTCCCCAAGCTGCACAAAGATCAAGTAAACCCCCCAGGGCGTCCAATAGTTTCTTCTATTGGATCTTTATTGGAAAATACGTCCAGATATATAGATCACTATTTGAGACCCTTCGTAATTGCATTACCCTCATATATTAGGGACACCACTCATTTTCTAAGTACCATCAATGAGATCCATTGGGAATCTTCCTTCACATTGGTAACCCTTGATGTGAGCAGCTTATATACGAGTATCAAACACAGCTTAGGAGTGGCGGCAGTGAAACATTTTTTAAGAACAAGATCAATCTCACTGCTACACCACTCACAAATGATTGTGACAATGATCGAGTTTTGCCTTACCAATAATTTTTTCTATTTTGATGATGTTTTATATCAGCAGTCACAGGGCACAGCCATGGGGACCTGCTTTGCCCCCAGCTATGCCAATCTGTTCATGGGCTGGTGGGAGGAGCAGGTCGTCCGGGAAATGGCAGAGTTTGACAACGTAGCCCTGTGGCTGCGATATATCGATGACATTTTTTTCATTTGGAGTGGGGATGCTGTTTCGGCAAAGGAGTTTGTCAATAAACTAAACAGCAACAGTCTCAACTTACTCTTAACGGAACACATCAGTCAAACAGATATGGAATTTCTGGATGTAAAAGTTGAAGTGAGAGAGGATAAACTTACAACTAAATTATTCCGTAAGAACACAGCAGGGAATAGTATCCTCAGAGCCTCAAGTTGCCATCCTAAGAACCTCTTATACAGCATTCCGTATGGAGAGCTACTACGCGCCAAACGGAATTGCAGTACACCAGCAGGGTTCGAGGAGGAACGGGAGGTTATGTGTCAACGTTTCAGGAATAGAGGGTACAGCAAACAAGTTATCAACATAGCATCACAACGTGTTGATACCAAAACAAGGGAGGAACTGCTCCATCTTATAGAAGAAAAAGAGCCTAAGGATATTGTCAGATTTATCACGACCTTCTCAGGCCAGTCTCACGAAGTACGTAGAATCCTCAATAAACACTGGCATGTTTTAAATACCGATGAACATTTGAAAAAATATCTTGAGGAACATCCCCAGATTACATTCCGCAAGGGGAGAACTTTGCGTGACGAATTGAGTCAGAACTATGTAACTGAAAGGGGAAAGAGGAAAGATACGCGTACAGGCTTCACATACTGTGGTAGATGCAAGGCATGTAAAAACAGTAGAAGTTGTAAGAGTCTGATGATTCCAGGGAGTGACTGAGAATTTATTATTCGAAAAAATCTGACTTGTAATACCCCATACAGTGTGTATGTCTTGATATGTCCATGCAACAGATGGTATGTGGGCAGTACCAAGCATGAAGCCAAAAAAAGAGTCTTGGAGCACTTACGAGCTATACGCTCACATAACAAATTATACCCTGTTGCAAGACATTTCTTTGACACCCATATGCAAGATGAAACACTTTTGAGAATGGTGGTAATTGATGCTGTTGATTTGGGCATAAGGGGTGGTAATCCAGAACTATCACTCAGAAAATTGGAATCAAAGTACATCATTGATTTCCAATGTCTATACCCCGTGGGCCTCAATATGAGTGAAGATCTAAAAGTGCATCTATATGAATGAATGTTACCTGTGCTACAGGAGATAATTCGGTCGTCTGCTTCTGATTTTAAATTTTTTTAACATTTCAGATTTGTGTGGAGGATTGGTGGCTGGTCCAATATAGAATATGAGTTATTGATGGACATGTTATGAGTATACAAGATCCTGAAACTACAATCGGATATTGCATCCATACAACTGAACCATCAGGACAATTTGTATTAGCCCACTTGGGCAGAATATGTCTGGCTTTGCCGGTCGAGCGAAGTACCTGTGTTTTATTTTACTATGCATATGTCATGGTTAACTGGTGAAACTATAATTAACATTTGGTTGGAATTTTGGCAGCTCGACAATGTAGCCCACTGGGGCGATATTTATGTGGATGATGAACATTTGCTTTAAATTAGGTAGCGCTTTATATGGCACTACAATAATTTCATTGTATCTTGGAAAATATTTAATTCAGGACTAACAACTTGCCATAATAATGCATTCGTGGTACTCATATCGCATTTAAATAATGTATATAGTATATTATGCTGACAATTGATCCATTTGTTGACTAGCCCAAAATGTCCTCCACGTTTATATTGGTCATCACATGACCTGCACTTTGGGTGTGGTGTAAGGGATTTTAAAAATGGTCGTTTGTTGCCGACCAGACGAGCGTGATCAAGCCGTAAAGGTGAAACGCGTCGACTTTTTCCTGTCTAAAGAATTAAAGGATTTACTACAAGCGCTGGGTGTCCAGGTTTACTTCTGAATTGGAGGTGTTGGAGACAATATATATATATATATATATATTACCTACTGGCGGTCGCCAGTAGGTATATATAGTTAGGATTTTTTCCCTATGGGATTTTTGAAAATTCTATGTATAATAACTTTGGCGTTTGTGGACGGAATTGGCTGAAATTTTCAGGAAAATGGAACATTTTGTTTCTGAGCAGCCCCTGAAAATTTGGGGGGGTTTGTCAAGGGGGGGCCGAGAAAAAAGGGGGGTCCCAAAACGTGTTTTTCCCATGTTAATTTCCATAGGGCGGTTGGCCTCACTTTTAGGCCGAACGGCTGAATGGATTTGCACAAAACTTGGCAAAATTGTAGGGACTGTTAGCCCGATGTGCCTTTGCTAGGTCTCAATATATGTGCTCCAGTGGATTTAGAGAAATTAACGTTCAAAAAAAGATATATATCTGTAAGCGCGCTCCAGGCAGCGCTCCGGTTCGCGTACCTGACGCGTAACGGAACTTCGCGTAGCGAAGCTGATTGGCTCTCCGGTGTCTGTCAACATTCTTGACAGTCCGGAGCGGCCGCCATCTTGTCTCTCGGTAGGATCGAGAGACAAGAGGAGGCCAAAACAAAGGGGGAAATGACCATAAGGGGGCATAGTAGATCCTCCCTGACCCACTAGGTTTGATGTGGAGGCTTTAAAAAGGCCCCGCAGTGCAAAAAAAAAAAAAAAAAATTATTTTTTTTTTGCGTGGGGAGCGCCCGGTCCGCGAACCGGGAAGCGTTCTGGGGAGCGTACTATAAGGAAAAAAGAATGATCGACTTTTAAAATACTGTATGTTAATTGATTGTTGGTTTTGTTGATTATTTTTTAATTTCTTTATTTTTTAAGCAAATATTTCTTATTGTGATTGTGTTTCAAAATTTAATAACATTTCTAACATTTCACTGTCTGAAATGTCGTCATTTTCATTGAACATAGCTTGTAATCTTTGAGTGTGTAAAATGTCCTCATTTTGAAGGAGGTCATCTACTGCTTGCACACATTGCAGTAGTTCTTGGTCCCAAGTTTCATCCATAAATTCTATATAATTTGGATCAATTAATTCTTGGCTGCTCTCTTGCAGGACAATTTGAAATGAAACTTTCTGTTCGCTTTCCATGTTGCCTGAAATTTGGATAAAAAAAATATATATTAGTAGAGATAGGGCACTGTTGGGATTAATTTTAGATAGGCAGTTTTTATCAGTGATTTTATCTTTGGGAAGTGTATAGTATCAGAGTGGAAGTAGGAATATAAAAAAGTGTATGTGATTTAACGTAAGTAAATTCATAATTATACAAGAGAAACCTAACTCTATCCATAACTATAACAGAGAAGTCTATCTAAATCTATAACTACTACAGAGGGATAGTATATAACTATCAGAAAAAGTTTACCATATTAACTGATAGTGCACAATATACTTCAGTTTTTAAAATAACAACTTACCTTTACAAAGAAGTTGAAGTGATTAGTGAAAATCCAATTGAAATGTACACCAGGAAGTAGTAGTCAAAATGGCTGTTTTTCCTTCTCTTCCTTTATATATATTCAGGTATATAACCAATCAAATGTCAGGTAAAAAAAGTAGAAAATGAAAGTAACATTTTCATTGGTTGTCAATTCCAACACTTCAGATGTGTTTTGTGAAGTAATTTACCTCACGGTATTTAGAGAGGTCTACAGGCTAAATGGCTAAATGGAATTTCAATCAAATTTGTGAAAATGATAGGGATTGGTATGTAGTATGAGCTAATCTATATTTGGTGAAAGTGTCTCCAGTCGTTTTTCTGTAAATTACTTTCCCACCTTTTTTTATGGAGCGCTTCCCGGGGAGCGCCACGGTACGCGAACTGGCGAGCGCCCCGGTACGCGAACCTGAAGCGTTACGGGAGTCCACCATTTTGTGTTTCGGTCGAATTAAGATACAAGATGGAGGGCAACTAATGTTCAGAATGGGTAGAAGGGGGCACGGTTGACTTATCTTGACCCCCTAGGTTTTCTGAGGGTGGCTGAGGAGGCCCATATGTGCGGAAAAAAAACATTTTTTTTTAAAATTTCGCGAGGTTAGCTTCCGGTCCGCGTACCGGGTAGCGCCCCGGGGAGCGTACTTTGTTGAAAATTAGTGAAAAAAGTTATAGTAAAATAATAATTGTGAGTGATCAGATGTAGGGTAGCTCTGAGAAGAGCTTTTGGGTTTATGGTACATTTAGGTACTTATAAGTAGGTACCAATGCACAGTCTTAAATTCAGAATGAAAATTCTGTTGCCCTCATCTGAGAAGTGAACTCCATCTCCTCTGTAGATATCTTGCATGTAGTAACGCAAGTTATTGTTGTACAAGGAGCCCATTCCATGGTCTCTCATGTAAGCTGAAACAGATTTGTTTACATGCTTCCTCGACTTCTCAATTTGTGGACAAAATTGGTTCGACCACCTCCATTTCTGTCTTTGGCATATATTTGAATATACCAAGGCAGTCTGAGGAAAAAGTGCCATTAATTGCTCAAAGGTGTCCTTTAAAAGCATTTCCAGACCTACCCCAGTCAAAGTGCCCAAGTCATTACCTCCACAGTGCACAATTAACAGGTCAGGTTTTGGCAAATGCATAAAGGTTTTCACCAATGGTATCAATTGGTGACATTTTAATCCTCTGTGGCCAAACCACTTAATTTCCACATCTTGTAAATTGAGGTTAGGTAAATTTCTGTTATAAGCATACCTCTGAGCCCAGTAGATGTAACTATGTCCAACAATCCAGACAGAAAACATGGTGAGAGAAGGTTCTGCTGCAGTCAGATGAAGTGTGGCAATGAAATGGCAGTTGAAAAAATAAGAGTTTAAAATGAAAAAAACTGTGGAGTTTCTGTGTTAATGAAGCAGTAACAGTGATTGGTGGATTTTGATTGCTGAAAACAAAGTTAGGGTGCATGGATGAGTTCTTTGAAAGATGTATTTTGAGTGGTCAAGAAAAAATCATTAAATGAAAGATTGCACTGGATATGCAGGTGCACTGAGAGTTCAGAGTTCAATTGAAACATTGTTGTGTGAACTTGCAAACAACAGAGGTCTTCCAAGAGGTGGTTGCTATGCAAAAAAGGCAGAGAGGGCAGAGGGGGGAAGGGTTTTGATTTGAAAAAAGTGAGGGAAGAGTTTTGATTGGGTGACATGAGAGATGTGTGAAGAATTACAGCATTTCTGTGCTTTTGATAGCTGCAGACTCTGGAGTGCATACCTTTTGCTCTGCTAAAGACAAAGTGGTGTGTTTCTGAGACTGTTTTGAAACTCAAAGTATTTGCTAAGGTGAGAAAAGATTTATTTAATTTAGATAGAGAATAGTGTGCTTTAAGGAGAAAATTATGAAGAAAGTTGTGTTTTTAAAGTGTTGCTTTGCCTCAAGTGTTTTACAAATAGATTTTGTTTGTTTGAGAAATTGTAATTGGAGAAAATGTGAAGTATTAGTACTGACAGGGTGTTTTTGTGCATAGGAGCTGTGCAGTGTTTTCAAATTATGACTTGAAAATCGTTTTTGAGGAAAAGGAATGCTTTTAACATTTATGAGAAGGACATAATGGTGTCTGCTTCTTTATAAGGCATTGGAGTGTCTCTGATGTTATTTTTCCCATTTTAATGTAAGACCTTTCCCCGTGGTGCAAATTCCTTGTAAATATGCTCCCACCTGTGCTTGGCAAATTTAGATTTTGAATGTTTGAGTTACATAGCCATGTTAAAAGTGACCCTAAAATGCTGCAAAGGCAATCAAAAAACGCTTCCATCTGTCTTAAGGACATTTTAAGTCATTTCCCCATGTGCAGTCTTTTCAAATTATGACTTGAAAATCGTTTTTGAGGTAAAGGAATGCTTTTAACATTTATGAGAAGGACATAATGGTGTCTGCTTCTTTATAAGGCATTGGAGTGTCTCTGATGTTATTTTTCCCATTTTAATGTAAGACCTTTCCCCGTGGTGCAAATTCCTTGTAAATATGCTCCCACCTGTGCTTGGCAAATTTAGATTTTGAATGTTTGAGTTACATAGCCATGTTAAAAGTGACCCAAAAATGCTGCAAAGGCTTTAAAAAAACGCTTTCATGTGTCTTAAGGACATTTTAATTCATTTCCCCATGAATGTAGGTAGGCCTCACCTTAAACAAACCTCTGGATAGGCCACACCTTATCGTCATCCTGAATTAATCATTTAAAATGCTAGGGACAGATTTATGATAGGTGTATGCCTCTTTTGCGCCACTGTGCGTCACTTTTGTGACGCAGTGGCGGTGCAAAAGATTTGCTATGTGGCGACAAAATTACAAATTGATGCATCTAGGCAGATGTGTCATGCTGTAAAAAAAACGTGCCACATGAAACCGATGCAGCAGTGATGCAAAAGATGGACCATGTTGCAAGACAGGCCTCACTTCATCTCCAACAAGATAAGAAGCTTAGGGATAGATTTATGATGACTGGTGCATCCCCAGGGATATGCCAGTCATCCTGCGCCGCTGTTCCGCCACCCATGGTGCGCTGCATTTACAATGCGGCGCACCATGGGGCAAAAACAGCACAGATGCGTGACGCATCTGTGCCGTAAAGGTGGCGCATTGCTGGAGCTGCATCGCAACTGCCATGCAGCTCCAGCAAGGCTTAGGGGTGCCCCATCTCCATTTAATCTGCAACCCTGAGTAGGCCTCACCTTAAACAAACCTATGGATAGGCCACACCTTATCGTCATCCTGAATCAATCATTTAACATGTTAGGGACAGATTTATGATAGCCGTGTGCCTCTTTTGTGCCGCTGTGCGTCACTTTTGTGACGCAGCGGCGGTGCAAAAGATTTGCTATGTGGCGACATATTCAAAAATTGATGCATCTAGGTAGATGTGTCATGCTGTAAAGTCCTGTGCCACATGAAACCTGCGTCAGTTTTCATATAGGTGTTTTGTTGCAAGGTATGCATTAATTTGCAAGAAAGCCCTGTAAAACTAACACAGTGAAATTTAGAAGATATCACTGACTCAGCTTTATAGCATTGCTGAATCAAATCATTACGCCTGTTTGAAACAGGCATAAGGAGTGATGCACCATGCAATGTGTGGCTTGCTCCTGTGCATTGCAGTAGACATGTTGCGCTTACGACGTGATTCCTGCAATGTGCTGCTTTTGCGGCACAGATGCGTGACACATCTGTGCTGTTTTCACTCAATGGTGCTCCACATTGTAAATGCGGCACACCATGGGTGGCAGAGCAGCGGTGTACATTAACTGGTGCATCCCTGGGAATGCGTCAGTTAACATAAATCTGCCCCTTTACATTTAAGTATGAGCAGGGGACACAGAGTTGGTGAGGCTTATCCAAGGTTAAGAAGAGATGAGTCCTGTTCACTGAAAACTTGGACATAGGCCTTACCTCCTCAGCATCGCTGGTCATGGCTAAATAATAGCTGCAAAATGTTACTCTTGTTAAACAATTTTACTATTATAGTCTCTGAGATTTGTGCCTTACTCTGCAACATCTCATTGTTGTTCTCTTTCTTTAAAGATAACGACAACATCAACATGAGCGACAATCAGCAATCAGTTGATCTCGACCTCATAATTGAACTCGTAATTGAAACATCAGTGGAAGTAGATCCCTTGGATGATTTAAATCCTGAGGATGAAGAAGAACATGATGAGGATGCAGATTTGTCAGAATTGTATGACATAGGGTGGGAAGCTGACGTGCTTGAGCCTATGGAACTATAAACATTTATTTTTAAAAATTTATAATAAATGAAAAGTAAAAATGTAAACCGTTTCATTTAAAAATAAAGACACCTTCAAAAACAGGTTATGTGTAGTGTCTTCAATAAAATATTAAAATATGCTCATAAAATTAGATCAGATTCACATATAAAACAGCACAGGTAAAATGAATATGAATTCCATTTCTTTTCTGCTATTTCTGTATTCTAAATTTGCCAAGCACTAAAAATGTCAAGTAGTGTGTTAAGTTTTTGATGACTGTTATTGATTTACTGTTTGGTAAAAGTGGTTAATAACATTTTTTATTATATTTTACCACAGATTCAACTGCAGATCATTTCAAGATTTCAGCATGCCAACTAAAGAAAGACTTAGAAAGGCTGCAAAACGTCAAAGACAGCAGGTAAATGATATAATGCAGCAGTCCTCTAAGAAAAAAACTTGTCAAGTCACCAAGAAAGCACCGGGTAAGAGCACAAAAACATTTATAAGAAATATTTGTAGTAAAAAAAATATTACTACAGAAAATGTTTCAGTCCAGAAAAAGAGAAGCATTTTAAACGGAAAGGAAAGGCCAATCAAAAATGTTACTGCTAGAGCAAGAGATAACTCTGTGCATGATAGTAGAAGGAAACAACAGTTTAGGGACATTCGTAAACGAATGTTCCGCAACAGGATAATTGGCAATTTGTTAAAAAATATTAAGAAAGGTCAACAGAAAGTGGTTTTTTATAAGAGAAAAAAAAAAGTTGAGAAAGTTATTGATCAGGCATTTGAAATTAAACGTAAGTTATTTATTTTGATAATCAATTGAATTAGGAAGCTAAACAAGGCAATTTATGATTTCAAAAGAAATAGTAGATGGAAGAGAATAGTTAATCGTAGTAATTTTTGTGAAGTTTTTTCCAGGGAATGGATGCATAGTTCAAGTTGTGAGGCATTTTTTAATGAGGAGAGTTATTTCCAGGATAATGATTTGGTGCATGCAGTTGACACCAGTGGTCGAGCTTATGAAGTGAAAGATGGTTGTCCAGTTGAAAAAGAAAAACTTGTGACAACAGAGACAGAAGAGGTGTTAGGTAATGAGGTTTTAGGAAGACGTCCTAAGGGTCCTGTGTACACCTGGAAGTGTAGTAGTATTTGCAGTGTGCGACAGGATTCCATCAATTTGCTTTGTGATTTTGTACGGACATTTAATAAGAAAAGTTTGAAGCAGAAAATGAAGTTGTTGCAAGAATTAGATCCTTGCAGAGTGAGAGAAGTGACAGGTTTGCATGGTCATTCACTGGCTTTTCTTTCCAGGAGAGTATGCCAGAGTGTTTTTCATCATTTCAGGATGCTAGCAGTGCATCATAATAAAGTGAGGAAATTAGTTAGAATGTTGTATTATGCTAAGAGTCCAGCAATTATGCTTAAACAATTATGCGCTGCTCTTTTGCATGGTTCAGAAGTAGATGTGAAGAATATTTGTGCAGAAATTGAGTTTGGTTACTTTGGAAGTAAAGAGGAGAATGTTGAAATTGACCAAGAAGAAGAGGGTAATGTGGAAGATAGTGTACAGGTTTCCAGTACAGATAATTTTCAGAGGGAAATTGCGACGTTTCAGGTGAAATCAAGTGAGAGGCCTAATTTCACTTGTGTGTGTTGTCGACGCACTTATTATAAGAATCAGACTAAGTTAGTGGATTTATATGCAAAAAGTGAAAGGGAAAATAATAGTGAATGGAAGGATTTCACAACATATTTGATGGTAGAAAATTGTTTTGATTTGGGAATCGGATCAACGTGTGTGTACTTATTGTTGTAGCAAATTAAATCAAAACCAGATGCCTGCTAGAGCAGTTCATAATAATCTGGAATTGGTTGAGATTCCTTCTGAATTGAAGGATTTAAATACTTATGAATCTATTTTGATTCAAAGTATCCATCCCTTTCAGGCTATTGTAAGAATGGAGCCAAAGACAGGGAAATTGCCTCCATCAGATTTACAGAGAGGATTAAAGGGAAGAGTTGTTTATTTGCCTCTAGATTTGAAGAAAAACATTAACACAATTGGAGTAGAAAAAGTGGAAGAGGAACCTCTGGTTATCTTAGTTAATGGGGTTCCGACAAAGAATAAGAAAATATGGCAAGATTTAGTGTATGTTAGGAAAGTCAAAAAGGCAACATTGTATTTGAAAAAAAATAATAAGTACTATAAGAATGTTTATGTTGCAGAAGAGGAAGTAAGTGAGGAAGAGGATAGCGATTTGTGTGCTGGTCAAATTGAGAAAGTAGAACCCTCTACTAGTGAAGAAATATATGAACATTGTAGTGTTCATCCTTTGCATTCCAAGGAAGTCATGGGGAATGCTATTGAGTTGTTTCAAATGAAACAAGCCATAGGGAGTCCCATTAGTGTTTGGGAGGAAAGTTTGGAAGCTCGGTGTTTCCCACAGCTTTTTCCAACAGGTCAGGGAGGAAGATATGATGAGCGACCTCATCAAATTCCTGCTTCTGAATACCGGACTTTGCGATTGTATGCAGGAGATGCTAGGTTTCGACAATGTATTCCCTATTTGTTTCATCTTCTGTTTGAAAGCGATCTGTCTGGACTGTCATATGCAGTGAACCACATCTTGAAAAGTGGTATACACATGCAAAACATCTCGGCAAGTGACTTTATGGATAAAGTCAATGTCCAAGAGAGTATTTTAGATTCTCACCTGATTAATCTCATGGCGTGTCAGCGTGGTACTAATGAGTACTGGTACCGTCGTCATGGTGATTTAAAATGTATGCTGAGGAACTTAGGAACTCCCACATGGTTCCTCACTCTGAGCTGTGCCGAGTATGGCTGGGAAGACTTACTTGAATTTCTACGAGAGGCAAATGGAAACATCGAAAACATCGAATTCAAGACACCCGGAGAACTGTGCTCTTTGGATCCAGTCAATGTATGCCGGTACTTCAATCATAGATTTGAAGCTATGATGTCTTTCATCATGAATAAGAAGAATCCACCTCTTGGAGAGGTGTTGGATTTCTTCTGGAGAAAGGAGTACCAAGCAAGAGGTGCTCCTCACATACATATGCTGTTGTGGATCAAGGATGCACCTAAATTTGGAACAGATCCAGAAGACTCAGTGATGAGTTTCATACAACAGTATTCTACGTGTGCTGTTCCAAACGCCAAGGAGAAGAAAAGCCTAAGAGAAAAAGTTCTACGTTTCCAAAGCCATCGTTGTGGAAAGTACTGTTGTCGTAAATTCCGAAACAAGGACAAGTTCTACACCAAATGTCGTTTCGGCCTTCCACGACCGGTAATTTCTAAAGGAAGAGTAAACAGTTTGATGTCTTCGCTGCGACATAATGTGATGAAGAAATCACCTAAAAACACATACAATTTGAAGAGGAACGAAGAGTCCAAGTACATCAACGACTACAACCCGGTGATTTTGTCCATGTGGAATGCTAACATGGATATACAGTTTGTGGCTGATAACTGTATGGCTGTGGCTCGGTATGTGACATCTTACATCACCAAAAAAGAGAAGACAGAATTGAAGGATATGTGGGAGGACATTTCCCATGAAAAGAGCCTCAGCAAGAAGTTGTACAGTTTCAGTCTGAAGATGTTGTCGCATCGAGAAATCGGAGCTTACGAATGTTCTGACCGGTTGTCTTCAGCAAGTCTCTATGCCAAATCCAGGAGTATCGTTTGGGCGAGTCCTGGTCTTGCTGCAACGCGTAATCGAGTTCTGAAACCTGTGCGGGAAATTGAGTATTTGGCGGAAAAGGAGCCAAACAGTACCGACATTTTGAAGACCAACATGTTGGATACATATCCAAATCGAAGCAGTCACCTCGAGAATGTTTGTCTGTATGAGGTTCTTCAAAATTACATATTCAAGAGGAATATCAAAGAAGATACTGAGAAAGGAGTGTATGCTGTAATTGGAAGTGAGGGATGTCTGGTCAAGCAAAGAAAATGCCACTTGGTAAACCATCGAAAATTGAGTGGCGAATCTCCTGAAAAAAAGGAGTTTTTCTATTTAGCACTTTTACAACTTTTCAAGCCTTGGCGTGCAGAAGAGGAACTGCTTGGAGATTTCCTCTGTTACGAAGACTCTTTCACTGCCGCCAAGGAGACCATAGAATGTCCTGCTTTTCCCAAATATGTAGAAATGTTGAATGTGGAAATTGAGCAGGAAGCAACGATTGCAGCCGAGATTGCCAGAGACAGTTCTCAGGACAGTCAGAGTTCTGCTTCATTGAGTCAGGATCCACTAGGAGGACCTGTTATCGAAAATGAAGCTGCCACTGCTATGAATGAAGTGGAAAGAGCCATGGCACATGCTCAGGAGGATGCGGTTAACTTAGAAGAGTTGGAAAGACAACTCAACGTTGAGCAGAGGAAAATATATGACGAAGTTACCATGCAAATTGATCATGGATTAAGTCATGAGAAGAAAGAGTGCTCATGTACGTCGTTGAAGCCTGTCCGACTCTACGTGAGTGGAGAAGCGGGAACTGGAAAAAGTTTCCTTATTAAAGCAATTTCATGTTATTTGCAGGAAAGGACTGAGTCATCGCTGTCTTGTGTTGTCACCGCTCCAACTGGACTGGCAGCACATAACATTAAAGGGATTACTTTACATCGTTTACTGATGCTGCCAGTGGAGCATGACAACAAATTACAATATCACAAGCTATCTGGAGATGCTTGTTGTGAAGTTTCAAGAATCTTGAGGAAAATGAAACTTATCATTGACGAAGTAAGCATGGTTTCCAATGTCATGCTTGCCTTTGTGCATTTGAGAATGCAAGAAGTTCTCAAAACAGAGTATGATGTGTTATTTGGTGGCAAACACATCATTGTTTTCGGAGATCTTCTGCAGCTGACACCAGTGAAAGGGCAACCTGTGTTCAAAATGCTCACGCATGAAGATACCAGGAAGTGCCTAGGGAGCATTGGCAACGTCAATATATGGTTAAACTTCAATTATGCTGAACTGCATGAAAATATGCGTCAGGCGAAGGATGAAGTTTACAAGAATATTCTACAAGATGTTAGAATTGGAAAAGTGACCGAGCATGGGAAAGAAGCTTTACATGCACGATTACTGTCAAATTTATATCCAGAACAAGATGTTGTGCCTGAGAATATTTTTCAGAAAATTACTGAGAAGAAATCTGGAATATGTTTGATGCCAACTCTTGCAGAATGTGCCATCTTCAACAACAAAATGTTGCATTTAGAAAAGCAAGAGATTGTGAAACTGGAAGCTATTGACAGAGTAGAGCATATGGGATCAACAATTATTTTGTCTGAGAATTTGAAATCAAAATTGGATTCATTAGAGAAGACTATATCTAAAACTGCAGGTTTTGAAAAGAGTCTGAATGTGTGCTTGAACTGCCGTATAATTTTAAGAAGGGATTTACATGTTGAAAGAGGTCTGGTAAATGGATCAATGGGTAATGTTGTTGATTTTGTGAAATACAGAAATAGAGATGGAATTGAATTTTTAAAAATTAAATTTGATGGCATTGAGGAAGTACAGCTAATTGGTCGTTGTTCTGCTAGATTTTTGCTTGTAAAAGACTTATATGTTCGCCGTAAGCAGTTTCCTGTTTGCTTGGCATATGCGGTGACAATCCATAAATCGCAAGGTTTAAGTGTAGACAGTGCATTGGTGAATATTGGCAGTTCTGTGTTCAAGGAGGGTATGGCATATGTGGCATTGTCAAGAGTTAGAACTTTATCGGGATTGTACTTGATTGAGTGTGATGACACAAACATTTGTGCGGATCTAGATTGTGTTAAGGAATACAATAGGTTGAGAAGAGAGTATGCGCCACATTTGCCTCAATATCCTTTGTTTGAGAAACGTGTGGTAGGCCGGAAACGAAGAAATGTGACCAATACTGGGGAGGTTGTAGCAAAAAGACGAAAAGTCGATGAACCTGAAATTATAAGCAGAAACAAAAAGGATTCTGTTGAAGATGTTGTTGGTTTTCAATTTGAAAACACTTCTGGTGTCAACTGCTATGCTAATGTAGTGGTTAATGTTTTGTTTTCTCTAGAAAATGTAAAAGAAGAGATTGTGGTCAATTCTGATCAAAGATTATGCAGTTTGTTAAATTCTGTGTTAGAGAAATGTAGCACTGATAGAACAAAAATAGAAAGTGTGTCTGAAATTCGAAATCTGTTAGACAGATGTTCAGGCCAAACACAATTCTCTCAAAATATTCAGCAAGATTGTCAGGAGTTTTTATTGTATATGCTTGATGTATTACATGCTGAAGGTGTAGATGTAGATCACCTGTTTGGGCTTTCTTATCAATGGCAGCATGACTGCGAGAACTGTAGGGTATCAAGTACTACTAGTGTAGACTCAGAAAGATTTATATATTTAACTTTGCCAGACAGTAAATCAGTCTCCTTTAATAAGCTATTAAAAGCAGCTGATCACAACATGGAATGTAGCCAATGTAAATCTGAAATGATGTCAACCTTATTTATACGAACATATGGCCAGTATGTCATTTTAATGTTCCAACGATGTAGGTCTGATGGAACAAAATTAACAACTTTAATTAAAAATTTTGTGGCTGGTCATTCTGCAACGATTCTGTTTTAATTTTCAAAAATAAATTGCCGTATGACCTTAAAAATTCTTACCTGGTGTTTTTAAAACCAAAATTTTAGGGAAAGAATCTCGGGATGTGCTCTGAGGAATTTCAAGAAGTTCTAATGGATCCTACACGATTTGGCCTTGAGGATAAGTGTAGTACAGAGACATAACTTCTTACCATAACACTGGACGTCATGGAAAAATAAGTGCACTTTGAATGAGTTCAGAAAAACTATTTCTTTTTTTAAGCTAATTCAAGCAGCCAATCAAAACATGGAGTAGAGGGAATGTAAGTCTGCAATGCTGTCTACTGTTTTATATTGCTTTGTGATTAAAAGTGATGTAGAGAATTAAATAATTGTAGTAGTCATAGAGGTAGTGTAAGTCTGCTTCATAGTAAGCAGTATCAGTGTCATAGGAAATGTAGAACATGAGTGAGCAAGAAGGGTAAGATATTAGTAATCCAGGATTGTGAAAATGATCTTCAACATTTTAATTCTGAAAGTTGCGGAAATACAACATGACGGGATTGGCTTACAAGAATTCCAAGAGTTATAAATGGCTCTGACATGATTTGGCCTTGTGGAAACGTGTGGTAGAGAGCGAGAAGTCATTTATTGTATGTAACATATTTTTCAAAACGATGGAGGTTTTCTTTCAGAAAGTGGCGGGCTGAAAGTAATAACAGCACAACAGAGTGTAAGCTGTTCATAGGACATCCTTCGACGTCATGGAAAGTAAGTTAACTTTAAGGAGTTCTGAATTCTGATTTGTTATGTTGTATGGGTTTTTAAACACAATCATTTTGATTGTGGTTTTTTTCCCCGCTGTTATATGATGAATACCTTCAAGTCACTGTTTTTAGTGAAATTTGATACATTCTGAGAACAGCAAAAATAAACCATTTAACATGTATAATTAATTCTGTACTGTTTGCATTTATGATGTACATGTAGAACTGTGTAGGAGGCATGGAGAAGGTGAGGCTTCTGTAAGTGTCAAAGTTGTTGCATACAGTGCTGCACTTCTGGTTACTGTTTCATATGGTGGACTACATCTGCACTATGAGATACCTAAGCAAAGGCAACACAGGTGATGTGATTGTGAAATGAGGAAAAGAAACTCCACATTTTTCAATTACATCACCTGTGTTTCCTAAGTTTACGAATGACATTGTGCAGATGAAGTTTAGGTCTGTCCACGGACACAGAAGAGGTCTGGCCCTTGTTCAAGAGTGAAGTGGATATGACTTACTTCAAGCAAGCCGGGCCGAAGACGGCTGGAATGCCAGAAACCGGTCCCCGGAAGCTTGTTTCCTTCCCAGTGTAAGAATTGGCTTTTGTAGTCTGGTCTGCCCTGTTCCCATGATGCACTGGGCCAGGGACAGACTAATTTGCATACAGCCAGGTTCTGAAACTGGGATGGTGCAATGAGCTAAAAAACGGTGTTGGATCTAGCCCTGATCTCTTGACTGGGTGAGAGTACTCTGCTTAATTCAGAGACTCTGTCCATCACCACCCCTTGTTGTAAATAATTTTGTCCACCCTAAGCGTGGAAGGGTATACTCAGATGTGAGTCCCTTGCTCATTGCACCATCAGGATTCAAGCAAGCCGGGCTGAAGACGGCTGGAATGCCAGAAACCGGTCCCCGGAAGCTTGTTTCCTTCCCAGTGTAAGAATTGGCTTTTGTAGTCTGGTCTGCCCTGTTCCCACGATGCACTGGGCCAGGGACAGACTAATTTGCATACAGCCAGGTTCTGAAACTGGGATGGTGCAATGAGCTAAAAAACGGTGTTGGATCTAGCCCTGATCTCTTGACTGGGTGAGACTACTCTGCTTAATTCAGAGACTCTGTCCATCACCACCCCTTGTTGTAAATAATTTTGTCCACCCTAAGCGTGGAAGGGTATACTCAGATGTGAGTCCCTTGCTCATTGCACCATCAGGATTCAAGCAAGCCGGGCCGAAGACGGCTGGAATGCCAGAAACCGGTCCCCGGAAGCTTGTTTCCTTCCCAGTGTAAGAATTGGCTTTTGTAGTCTGGTCTGCCCTGTTCCCATGATGCACTGGGCCAGGGACAGACTAATTTGCATACAGCCAGGTTCTGAAACTGGGATGGTGCAATGAGCTCAAAAACGGTGTTGGATCTAGCCCTGATCTCTTGACTGGGTGAGAGTACTCTGCTTAATTCAGAGACTCTGTCCATCACCACCCCTTGTTGTAAATAATTTTGTCCACCCTAAGCGTGGAAGGGTATACTCAGATGTGAGTCCCTTGCTCATTGCACCATCAGGATTCAAGCAAGCCGGGCCGAAGACGGCTGGAATGCCAGAAACCGGTCCCCGGAAGCTTGTTTCCTTCCCAGTGTAAGAATTGGCTTTTGTAGTCTGGTCTGCCCTGTTCCCATGATGCACTGGGCCAGGGACAGACTAATTTGCATACAGCCAGGTTCTGAAACTGGGATGGTGCAATGAGCTAAAAAACGGTGTTGGATCTAGCCCTGATCTCTTGACTGGGTGAGAGTACTCTGCTTAATTCAGAGACTCTGTCCATCACCACCCCTTGTTGTAAATAATTTTGTCCACCCTAATCGTGGAAGGGTATACTCAGATGTGAGTCCCTTGCTCATTGCACCATCAGGATTCAAGCAAGCCGGGCCGAAGACGGCTGGAATGCCAGAAACCGGTCCCCGGAAGCTTGTTTCCTTCCCAGTGTAAGAATTGGCTTTTGTAGTCTGGTCTGCCCTGTTCCCATGATGCACTGGGCCAGGGACAGACTAATTTGCATACAGCCAGGTTCTGAAACTGGGATGGTGCAATGAGCTAAAAAACGGTGTTGGATCTAGCCCTGATCTCTTGACTGGGTGAGAGTACTCTGCTTAATTCAGAGACTCTGTCCATCACCACCCCTTGTTGTAAATTACTTCATTGGTAGGCCTTCACATGTATTATCTCCTCTGTATTCTTCAACAAGCATAAATTTGATATGCAATCCTGAGTAGGCCTCACCTTAAACAAACCTCTGGAGAGGCCACACCTTATCGTCATCCTGAATCAATCATTTCAAATGTTAGGGACAGATTTATGATAGGTGTATGCCTCTTTTGCACCACTGTGCGTCACTTTTGTGATGCAGCGGCGGTGCAAAAGATTTGCTATGAGGTGACAAAATTACAAATTGATGCATCTAGGCAGATGTGTCATGCTGTAAAAAACCCGTGCCACATGAAACCGATGCAGCAGTGATGCAAAAGATGCACCATGTTGCAAGACAGGCCTGACTTCATCTCCAACAAGATAAGAAGCTAAGTCTTTTGTAAATGTCAAAATTGTTGTATATACTGCTCAACTTCTATGTACTCTTTGATATGCTAGACTCCATCTGCACTATGAGATACCTAACCAAAGGCAACACAGGTGATGTGATTGTGAAATGAGGAAAAGAAACTCACCATTTTTCAATTACATCACCAGTGTTTCCTAAGTTTACGAATGACATTGTGCAGATGAAATTTAGGTCTGTCCACGGACACAGAAGAGGTCTGGCCTTTGTTCAAGAGTGAAGTGGACATGACTTACTTCATTGGTAGGCCTTCAGATGTATTATGTCCTCTGTTCTCTTCAACAACTCGAAATTTCATTTGGAACCCTGAGTAGGCCTCACCTCAAACAAACCTCTGGATAGGACACATCTTATTGGCATCCTGAAACAATCATTTAAAATGTTAGTGTCTTGCGACACTTTTGTGAGACAACAGCAGTGCAAAAGATGCACCATGTTTTAAGATAGGCCACACTTCATCTGCATCAAGATACTATTAGTTTAAAATGTATATCTTTAGGACTGTGTAGGGGACCTGGAGAAGCAGACGCTTCTGTAAGTGTCAAAGTTGTTGAAAAACTGTTTGTCCTTCAATCTTTTCCCTTGTCTTTTCTAATTTTTAAATACATGTTTTAATATTTTTCAAATGTTTGTTCTCTCTTTCACAGATTGAAAGTATTAAAATAAAAAGTGAGTAAGTTAACGACAATTATAAGGTAAATGTTTTGTACTCTTTTTGTTACATTTCTATCACATTCACCTATTAGTTCCACAGTTTCATTTCTTTAACCCTCAGTTTCCTGCCTTTGCTACTTTCCTCATTCCTTTCTCTATTACCTACTTACTCAACTCCTTCCACTCTTTTTCTCAGTCCCTCTCTTCTCATAGTTCCTCACTCTTGTTCACTCACTCCGTCTCTATTACTCTTAGTGTCTTTGACTGATCACTCTTTCACTACTTGTTCATAATGCTTTCTCTGTGTAGTTGAAGCACACTAAGGAGCATATTATGAACACAGCCAATAAAATTATTGCTGTTTTTATTGGCAGAAAACTGCTGCAAAAGTGGTTTTAGCGGCAGTTTTCTGCCGCAAAAGCGGCTTTAGCGACACATTTCTGCCGATAAAAGCTGCAAAACTTTTATTGGCTATGTTGATGATATGGCTCTATGTTATTTACATTTCTTTGCTGTTTCAATTATTCTTTTTCTGTTATTTTTTCTTTTCTGTTTTCTGTTTTTTCTCTCTGTTATTCCACATGTTTTAATCTTATTTTGAACATTCACTCACATTCTCCAAGAAACTCTTCTTTGTTATTGTTCTACTCTCTTTTTTTCTTTCACTTCCGTTTTTATTTTGTTTTTCACAATTATACCCTCTTCCATCTTTTCTTCGGTAAATAGATCTATTAAACAGTATCTCTGGTTTAATCCCTATAGCTGTCTTTCTTTTAACATTACTCTCTGTTTACTTCCCTTATACTAACTCTTCTTTTTAAATTTTTTTGGTTCGCTCCCGGTTCGCAAACCGGGAAGCGAACCAAAAGAAATAGAGCTTGCCAGAGTGCTAAACATTCTAGCAATTTTTTTTGAAAGGGGAGGTAGTTCTGAAAAGAACTGTTTTTTTTATGTTTTTGTTGTTTTATATATTTTTTTTTTTCTGAACATTTTTTTTTTGTGTATTTTTTGAACAATTTTATGTTTTTTTTTTGTTTTTGATGGAGGGGAAACAACAAAAAAACAGGCATTGGAAACGGCTCAACAGGAGCAAAAAAAAAAATTACTGTCTGGGGCGTTTAGGGCAATTGTGATTTTCATAAGCTCGGTTGATTAAGGTAATACTCATATTACCACAAGACAATAATGCACCACAATACAAGCAGGTAAACTTCATATGGACAAAGTTGTCCTGAATGTTTGGCACGGTTTCCCGTGCCTCTGCTGGTGTCAAAGATATCTGTGATGATCTGGCCACAGGAGTTGTTGGGTTGTCCTGCTGGTCACGTATCTCTGCCCGGCTGTAGTTTAAAGGATGCCACCTGCTCATATGACGATGCATGGTGTAGTTACCGAAGCTGTATTTTTTTAAGGTGCCTCTAGATAACTTATCCTTACATATGAGGCAGGTGACATATCTGGCATTTACTTTCTTCTGCCCTTCAGGGATCGAAAAAAACTGCCAAATAAAACTGGTTTTCCGATGAGAAACCCGGGGCTGCTCTTCTAAAAACTGTGGTCCTTCTGTCTCCTCTTCCTCTTGCTCATCCTCTTCCTCCTCTGTGTTGCTGATGAACTGGGGAGGTGGTCCTCTCTTCCCATGAGGAGGTGGTGGTGGTGGTGGTGGTGGTGGGGGTCCACCAGCTGAAGCTACCAATGAAGCCATTGCTGAACTATCAAAAAAGGTCTTCCTCTCACAAAGATGAAAGTCAGAGTGAGGAAAGAAGGAGGGGTTTTCATCATTTGGGAAAAACAATAGTTCTAAACCAATGAAAAGTGTTATTTTTAGGTCACCTGACCTAGCCTTACATCATTATGAAACCAAAAGTGAAATGAACCAATGAAAAGTTTTATTAACAAGTCACATGACCTGGTACGCTTATGTTACGCGCTGCGGAACGCGCCCCGGATCGCTTCCGGGTCGCTGCGCTTCGCGCCTCGGTTCGCACTCCGGAGCACTTCCGGGTGCGCTAACGCGGCGCGTCATAAGACGCATTACGCGGCAACGCGATACGTCGCGCTTTCGCGACGCGCCCCTGATCGCTTCCGGGGAGCTGCGCTTCGCGTCTCAGTTCGCGTACCGGAGCACTTCCGGGTGCGCTAACGCGGCACGTCATAAGACGCATTACACGACAACGCGATACGTCGCGCTTCCGCGACGCGTCACGATGTTGATTTCTAACGCGGCAGTTGCGCAAACGGAACGTTTACCGGTTCGCGGACCGGGTCGCGGCATCAAATTGAGCTAACGGGAAGCTTCCCGGTTCGCGAACCGGGAGCGAAGAAAAAAAAATATTTAAAAAAAAATTATTAATAAACATATAACAATATATTTTTGGATTTAAAGAAGAATACATTTTACAGCTACAGATATTAGCTTTTAAAAAACCAATGAAATTCACTGAAAAAACCATAGGTTATAGACCATATATAGTTAGGAATTAGCATTTACAAAACCTTGAAAATTCACTGAAAAAACCATAGGTTATAGACCATATATAGTTAGGAATTAGCATTTAAAAAACCTTATTTTACTCACACAAAACCATTGAAATTCCATATATAGTTAGTTGTACTAACTATATATCGCGCACCCGCAATCCACTGCTGATCATGTCACATGTTACATCATTCATGACATGGTCAGTGACATCACTGATGACATCACTGATGACATCTCAAATGACATCACTGATGACATCACTGATGACAACATCCAGTGACTGTATGTTTCTGTAAAGTTAAAATATGTCTTACATATTGAAGAATGAGTGGATGTAGAAGTGTCTGGATGAAGGATTTAGTAGGTGCATGACTGACTGTATGAGTGAGTGAATAAATGTGTGTCACTGAGTGCATGGGTTAGTGACTAAACTGTCTTAATTTGTGCATCATTATGTCTTTTGTTCTGTAAACTGCTGCATGTGTTGATCAGTAGCTATATGAGTAACTATATGGGTTATTGATTGATTGCCCAAGTATTTGTATGGGAGACTGAGTGTGTGTGTGGCTGGCTGGGAGGTGTGTGACTCTGTGCAGATCAATGTGTACTTGTATCAATGATTGTATAAGAGAGTAAGTATGTGTTAGTATATGTTTGAAAATGTAAGGTGCTCTATGTTTAACTGTATAGATTAGAAAATGGAAGTGTGATTGATTCTTTACAGGACTGACTAGGTGTGTGAGTAACTCCATGGATGAGTGGCAGAGTGTGAGTGTCTGTATAGGTGTATGAGTACATATGATAGTGTTGTAAAGATGAGTGATTGTATGCATGAATGATTGTATGGGTGAATGAGTGAGTGTTTGTGTAAACATAGGAATCAGTGAGTGCGTATGTAGTAACTAGTATTGGTGTGTCAATGGTTTAAAAAATTATACTCTGTATTTAACACTGGGTGTAACAGAGGTTATATGAAAGTGTGAGGAGATGCATTGTATTGTCACATGAATGATATCATCAGTGATGTGACCAATGATGTCAAATGAGATGTCATCAGTGATGTCATTTGAGATGTCATCAGTGATGTCATTTGAGATGTTATCAGTGATGTCATTTGAGATGTCATCAGTGATGTAATCAGTGATGTCATTTGAGATGGCATCAGTGATGTCATCAGTGATGTCATTTGAGATGTCATCAGTGATGTCATCAGTGATGTCACTGACCATGTCATGAATGATGTAATATGTGACATGATCAGCAGTGGATTGCGGGTGCGCGATATATAGTTAGTACAACTAACTATATATGGAATTTCAATGGTTTTGTGTGAGTAAAATAAGGTTTTTTAAATGCTAATTCCTAACTATATATGGTCTATAACCTATGGTTTTTTCAGTGAATATATATATATATATATATATATATATATATATATATATATATATATATATATATATATATATATATATATATATTTGTGGTCCGTGTTTTCCTTGGAACAATCCGGAGTTTGGCGGCAAGTTGCGTGGTGTCGCCATGGGTGCGTGCTTCTCCCCCAGCTACGCGTGTTTACACGTGGGCTGGTGGGAGAGGCACGTCCTGGGTACGATCCGCGACTGTTTGGACAAAGATGAAACAGGTATTGTGAAAATGTGGCGCTTCATTGACGATGTTTTTATAATCTGGCAAGGCTGCAAAACATCAGCCGAAGAATTTGTTAGTAACATCAATAACAATTCTTTAAATCTAGAATTTTCTGCCAACATCAACAATGTAAGTGTTAACTTTCTAGATGTGGAGGTTTACATTAGAGAAAATAAGATCATGACTAGAATGTACAGAAAATCCACAGCTGGAAATTCTATTTTGCATGCCCAGAGTAACCATCCACATCTTATCAAAAGCATCCCTTATGGGGAGTTTTTAAGAATTAGACGCATATGTAACAACGAGATTGACCTCATGAATTGTCTTAATGGATCTTATCAGAGATTCTTACGTAGAGGCTATGATGTTCATACCCTCACTAACTCTCTCAAAAGGGCTGTGTCTAATCAAACAGTGGTAACGGCAGAGCAATCTACTATGGTAACATCAGAGGAGGTTGCTGTTACATCTGAGAAACCTACCATTCGTCTCATTACTACTTTTAATAACCAACAAAAAAAGATGAAGCAAATCATTAAGTCTAATTGGCCCATCTTGAAAATTGATATTATCTTAGGCCCACTTTTGGAAGACATGCCCAGCATCACTTTCCGACGAGCACCCTCGATGAGGGATGCTCTAGTTAGAACTAGTCCTGAGACCATTATAAAACCTAATTGGTTCTCAAACAAAACAGGTTTTCAAAAGTGTAGTTCATGCCGGGCGTGCAAATTCGGTGTGAATACCACCGAATTTGTTGAGGGCTTGACGGATGCTGTAATCCAAATTAATAATGTGTACACTTGTAAAACTGACCATGCGGTGTATGTGTTAAAATGTACGTGCGAGTTGCAATACGTTGGCAGCACTAAGTTACAAGTTTACAACCGCATTTTACAGCATCTTCGTGCCATAGTAAATTCAGACCCCAATTACCCTGTGGCACGCCATTTCAAGTTGGTGCACAATAATAACCTTAATGACTTACAATATTTTGTTATTGATGCAGTCCCTCCAAACAAAAGAGGTGGAGATAGAGAGAAAAGACTAAGACAGTTAGAAAGTCAATACATCTTGAGGCTAAACAGTAAGATTCCTAATGGCCTCAACATGGGGGAAGATCTAAATAACTTTCTGTAAATATTTTATCTCATCATATGCATGATCTTTTTAAATAGATTTTGTACCTATTTATTTGGTTTTAATCTATTTTATTCATGTTGAGGATGGTTTAAAATTGAATGTATTGTTATTACTCTGTGATTTGGTCATAATGGACTTATCTACATATAATTTTACAATCTAGCTGTGCTGTTATGACTCTTTTTAGGTATGCCCGTTTTCTTGCTGCTAGTCACTGATCAATTAATCCCCCCATATATCTCCCCCATATGAATATATGCACTGCCGCATTTTAAACCTTTTCTTGCACTATGCACTTTATCACATCCGTTTACCTCTTGCTCCAGGTTTTTACCTGGATATATATTGCTCTCTCCCAAATTTTGGGATAATATATTTTGCACTTGAACTCTTGCACTTATTTTCTTATGTGGTTTCCACTCCTATTTTACTGGTTTTTTGCCATGACCCCTTGATATCAGTTTACATTGCTTAATTATGAGACATAGTTTATACTGTGGTTGATCGTTGGGCACTTGCCCTTTATTTATAAATCAATTTATTTCAATTTCTAATTGAATGTTTGATATTTTGCATTTTATGTATTAATTTGTATCAGAAAAGTATATTGATTGACCTTAACTGATGTTTAAGGATATGTCTTCTATGTTAGTTGATTTATGGGAGGAGTCTCGACATTACCAGTACTTAACCACGTAAATCTCTGGGTTTTGTCATGTGATCAAGTCCGGGTATTCCCGGACGAAACGCGTCATGTTGCCGTCCCCATCGATGGAATAAAGCACACTATTCACCTTCAACTCCTCGGTCTGTACCTGGTTTGTGTCCGTTTGCTGTTTCTGGCACCTCAGGATTGTGAATTCTTATATATATATATATATTTTTTTTTTATATTGCGCTCCCAATTCTGCCAAATCATAACAGAAACTCAGGCACACAAGAAGCCACCACCATCGATAGTTTATTCAGCAGATGGTATACAAAACAGACGCGTTTCGGATAAACTCCTTCGTCAGTGTTACATAGTTACCAGTTAAACATCCATTTTAAATATTCCCGCGTCACTGAACAAACAACAGCGACAACGGATTGGCAAAACAGGACCGTTCTCATATCGGGCGCCATCTTAGCCTAGTCAATATTGAAAAACAACTTGTATGTGTCTCTTAAATTCAGGGGGACTTATTGATACTCAATATATACATTTGTGTACACAATTAATACATTTCAATGCCAGTCAATGTGCAGTTAATGAACGGAAAATGCAAATGCAAAAATGCAAAATCTCGCCGTGGATCGGCACAAGTCCACATATTAATGGGGCGGGGTATCAATGAAATTACTTCAACATGTTATAGATAGAAAGATCCTTACTTAAATAGTAATTCCCCACGAGCCCCCCAAGTGGACAGCATAATACAGCCGTGAATCGGCATAGCCGATTAACCGTTCATAGACACCTGAATGGTGCCATTGCATAGTCCATAAAAATATTTGATCAATTACACAACACAACAGAAAGGTTATTTAAAGCATAAATACAACTGGGCACCTGATTGCCTTATTCAATACGTCTTAATTATCTCTAGATTTGATACAAATTGTCTCGATAGATCTTATGCAATTAACCCAAATGAACTGTCAGTTCCTCGCTACTGTTTAACCCCTTAGGTGCTTTAGTTTGCAGGTCTATCATGTAGCGTGATTCAAGTCTTCTCAATCGCTGTAATCTATTACCCCCTCTTGGGTGTATTGGAACATGATCAATGCCATAGTATTGGAGTAATTCTCTGTTGCTTTGATGTTTTAAGGCAAAATGCCGCGCTAAAGGGTAGTTTTCATCCTTATTAACTATGGCACGTTGGTGTTCCAAAATTCTCACCTTCACGTTGAGAACAGTACTCCCTATGTATTTAAGTCCACAGGGACACACCAAACAGTACACCACGTATGGGGTGAGACAGGAGATGAATTTACTGATCAACCTAGATTTCCCACATCCGGGGATCATGTAGCTCAACACTCTCCTACTCGTGGCACAGGCCTTACATTTTCCACAAGGGAAAAAGCCCCTCATATCCTTAAGTGTTCCTGTTCGTGGTACTGGGGGTGATAGATGACTCTGTACTAGAATGTCTTTCAAAGATTTAGATTTACGGAAGGTCATCAATGGTGATTCTGGGACATCCATGCCTATAATCGGGTCAGTTTGTAGGATATGCCAGGATGCATCTCACATTCTGTGCATCCCTGGAGTAACCGGTGATCATTCGAAACTGAGCCTTGTGATCATTTTTAGACATTCCTCCTATTTCGCCACCCGATTTATTCATCAAGAGGTCTTCCCGTGATTTCGCTTGCACTTTGTTATAGGCAGACTTTAATAGCCCTGGATCATACCCTCTGATCCTAAATCTCGCTAGGCATTCAGTTGCTGCCTTCTCAAAATCTACATTATGTGTGCAATTGCGTTTAAGTCGAAGAAGCTCTCCATAAGGGATGCTTTTGATCAGATTCAGTTGATGACTACTCTGTGCATGGAGGGGAGAGTTCCCAGCCGTGGGCTTCCTATATAGTTCAGTGCTTAAAACTCCCTCCTTTACAAATACTCTTAAATCTAAATAGTTGACTGTGGTGGTACTCATCTCATATGTGAATTTTAAGTTTAATGAGTTCCTATTTAGATCATTAATGAATTCCTCTGCCTCTCTGGAAGAGCCCCTCCAGATCAGGAAAAGTTAGTCGATATATCGACGCCACATGACCACATTGTCAGTCCACCTGGCATGTGCCCCGGCCAGGGCCACCTGCTCCTCCCACCACCCTACGAATAAATTCGCATAGCTGGGGGCGAAGCAGGTGCCCATCGCCGTCCCCGAGATCTGCCTAAACAGGTCTCCCTGAAATAGAAAGATGTTATTGTGTAGACAGAAATTCACAAATTCCAATAACATTATTGTGTTCTGCAAACTTCAGCGATCTTTTTCTCAAGAAATAACTAATAGCTTGCATGCC
This sequence comes from Lissotriton helveticus, assembly GCF_964261635.1. Classification (NCBI taxonomy): domain Eukaryota; kingdom Metazoa; phylum Chordata; class Amphibia; order Caudata; family Salamandridae; genus Lissotriton; species Lissotriton helveticus. The sequence continues at coordinate 860,004,017 of NC_136072.1, read as the reverse complement.
CTGCGAATGATCTATGCATGTATATAAACTCGTGATGTCAAGAGTAATTAATATAAATGCAGGATCCCAGTCAATCATATTTATTTGGACAATGAAGTCTTTAGTATCTTTAACGTAGGAGTCAAGTTCAATAACCCACTGGTGGAGAAATGAGTCTATATATCTTGAAAGATTCTCAGTCAGTCCTCCTTTGGAAGATACAATAGGCCTGCCTGGCGGATCCACCAGGCTTTTGTGCACTTTCGGGAGTTGGTAGAAAGTTGGAATCAAGGGTTCGCTGTTCTTTAGAAACAAGTATTTATCGGTATCTAACAGGGAATGGGTTCTCCATTTGTTGATCAAATCATGGTAAGAAGCAATGCTTTCAAGATATTGTTCTTTGGTTGTCCTCTCGTAATATCTCCCATCATTCAATTGTCGCAGAGATTCGCGACAGTATTGCTCTCTCGTCTGGAGAACAATATTTCCCCCTTTGTCTAAGGGTTTACAGATTGTATTATCATCCTTGCTCATCAAGCTCAAAATGTTCCTTTGTTCCCTTGTCAGGTTCTACTGTTGAGGTGGTCTAGTATTTGTGCTATATCTCAATTTATTGAGGTCCTTAAGAACAGCATCAGAGAAGGTATCAATGGCGTCATAAGGTAGGCGCGGATTGAATTGTGAAGGGGGCTTGAAAGAGGTCATTGGTGCCTCCTGGTCAATGCCAATTTTCCTAGATCTTATAATTATATCCCCTTGTGATTGTCCTACATCTTGATTCTCCGTGCGTAGGTCCTCCAGCAGTTCCATCATGCTCAGATCATTTATGGTAAGGAGATCAGTGTCCTTCACTGAAGATTTCGATTTCAGTTTCCTCGATTCTGCGATAGATGGTTTCATTTTATGAAATTTGTGCAATTTCATTTTACGAGTGAACTTGTGCAAGTCTATTCGGGTCTGAGTGAATTCAAATTTATCATCAGGGCAGAACGTCAATCCTAATCGGAATGTCTTTTCTTGTGCAGGTGAAAGTTCATTGGGGGTCAGGTTAATGATGGTAAGATTGGCCTCAGCTTCTGCTTCTACCACCTGTTGCCCCTGTTGCTGCGAGTTACTCGCTGTACAGTCTTCCCTCTGCTTCTGCCTCTTCCCCTTCCCACCGCCTCTCCTGATTCGTCTTCGTTTTCTGGGGGTTTGTTTTTGCCTCCACGAAGCCATGCTCGTCTGATTAGATTGAACTCCAAATGAAAAGGAGTTTTAGTTTTCTCTATTGCCGAGGATGCAGTGTCTTCTCCCTGCTGTTCATCCTCGGTGACTTCGGACTCTGAGGTGTCCACCATCACCTCAGGCTGCGTGGGTTTTTTCCTATTCATCTCTTTACGAGGGCTATCAAATTTCCGGGCAAAAGTTAAAATTCTGCCCTGCACGTAATCGCGCTCGTCCCTCTCGAATTATTCTTGTTTGCATTGTCGAATCTTGAGTTCGTATTTTTTTTATCGTAATTTTATTTCTTCTCTTAGTTTGTCAAGCTTACTGGTGTCAGTCTCCTTCGCGATCTCCTGTTCAAGGATGCCGATTTCCTCGAGAGCAGTGGCTCTGTCGCTCCATGCGAATTTGACCAGAATGTCAAGCATCCCCTTAAAGGACGCCGCGATATATTCTGCCCATTGTTGTAACAACCGGGGGTCTGGGTTCTCATATGCAGGTACCGTGTATATCCGGAGACCACGAGGTACCCGATCCACATCCATATAATTCTGGAGGGAGGTAGCCTCCCACCATTTCCTTATCTCCCTTTAGCACAATCTCTCGAGTTTAGTAAACTGTTGACGTAACTGATTGCCACCATTGCTCCCTGTGGCCGACGCCACTGGTCCTGCTGTTACTGGTTTCTTTTTGAAAATATCAAGTGCCGCCTCGCGGCGGTCCGACTCGTCATACATATCCCAATTTATGCTGACGAGTGAGATAAAGATTCACTCACTGTTTCGGTGTGGCTCCACACGCCTTGTCGCAGCCCCGCGTTGTCACAATGCTTGCTTTGAGGAAACAGCACCGTGTCAGGCCGCCGGTCGGGGACTCCTCCCAAATCGCGGTGGTAATATTATATATCCTTAGTATGCAATACTACAGGAGTGGTATCAGTGAGTTAGATAATTGGTCCTGAAGAAAAGCCTTAGGGTACGCTTTAAACATGTTGACCAAGAAAGGCAGGCACACTAGTACCTATACTTTCCACCTTTCCCCTATCTTAACCATACCGACTAGAGGTCTGATTAAATAGCAATTTCCTACTAGGTAAGTATTTTTAACTCCCCCCCCCCCCACTCCTAGTTTTCATTTGATATTAATCAATAAGAGCTCCCTCGTAACACATAGGTCACAGCATGCACCAATCCACAGCGGAACGCGATGAACCGGATGATGAAGCAAGCCACAAAGGGGTAACCCTGGTGGGTGAGGGTTATATAAGAAAACATAGCATTTTCGTTTCTCTTGTGGAGGGTTAGTCTATTCTAACAGGTGGGCTTTTTTTGGTTTTGACACAGTTTGAAGGAGAACGAGCCCCTTTGATTTGGTCTCCTCTTTCTCCCTTTGTGTTTAAAGGTCTTGTGACCTCAGCAGTCCAAGATCCCTGTGAAGGCTGTAATTCCTAAGGGGTCACAAATTGCAACTTACCTCATTAATATTCATGAGGTAGGTCGATTTGTGACCCACTAGAAATCGCTAACTAGAAGTTTTAAGTTTTCATACATAAAGAATTATGATTTCCTAATTGAGATTTTGTAAGAATCTTTATTTGGAAATCGCAATTCCTACTTTTTGTGCATCTGGCCCTTAGTTATTTTTCTTCTCAAGACTATTCATATGTTTAGGTGAATTCCTCCATTAGTTTCAGGATATTTGCCAATTCTTTAAGAAAAAGCGTGGCACACTCACATTACCAAGAACCTTATTCTGCAAGTCTCAGTCTGACAAAAGAGAGAATATAAAGCTCTGCAAGTAATTTTCTGACATGCATTCCAGAGTGAAACACTATTTCACAATGACTTTGTTGCATGGCCCTATCCTTTCTTTTGCACCTGGCAAGCAATGACCTCAAGGTGTTTGTAAACCAGAATAGCACATGGTCACAAGTAGCCCATCTAAAGAGAATCCTCTTACTTCTGGCTATCATTCTATAAATGAACAGCAGAACATATTTTGATCACTGTTTTAGTGGACTGACTCTAAGGTAAACAGGAAAATATTGAGCAATCTTGAATGGCTCGGTAACCTAACAAATCATAGACCAAATGGCTCATAGCTTCTTCAAAAGTTATTAAATACACTGTGAACAGTGGCTTAATGCAAAAATGACGAGATGTACAATGTGAAGAGGGGCCCCTTAGTCTCCCATATCTCACAGATATTAATTGTGTCTAGGCCTAAATGGGGTTCATGAGTGGTTTGGGGGCCCCCTGCACTGCAGGGGCCTACGTTACGCTCCGGACAATGATCATCTAAGTGTGATAGTGGAAATTCTATTCAGAGTGAAAAATAATCTGAAGGTCAACTTATCAATCAGTCAAAAGTTTACAAACAGCATGTTAACACATCTGAATATCACTATTACTCTCAATGGTTTCTGGAGCCCAAAACACAAACATACACACAAAAAGAAAGGCTTATAATCATTTTGGAGCAAATAAATACAATGTCAATTACTTGTCTGATGCATCTTTCACACTCAATCTCTATGATAGTTTAGCTTTCCTACTTTGTCTCAACCTTTTGATAGGGTATAATACAGTACAGGTCACAGAAAAGAAAAACCTATTTTCATAGAGAACCCTTTATCCTGAAAGCATGTATTTGAGCAATGTACATCTGATGACGCAGAAACTCTCGAAAACATTAATTGTTCAGGTAAATGATGCTCCAGTTTACCCAGACAGAACAGAATCGGTTGTTACAAAAGGGTGTGACGTGAGTGCACCCACCGCCCTCCAGTCCTTATCCTTCAGTGGCAACTCCAGGTCCGCGTTCCAAGTGGCAAATGCCTCGGGGGGGGGGGTCGCACTGACATCCTCCCTCAGGGCCCTATTCAGTAGTGATATGATGCATCTTCCAGCCCCCATGTGAGTGGAATGTCTAGTGTCTGCATAAGCTGTGGGATCACTGGATGCATGGGCCATATTTCTGTAAATATATTAGCTAAGGCAGAGTATTGTATATATTTTCCCTGCCCCAATTCAAAATTGTCAAAGGCGTGTTCGAATGTAATAAAGCTCTCGCCCGGGTACGGATCAGCAAGTACGTCACAACCCCCCTCCTGCCAGGCCCGGTATGACACATTTGACATCACCCTCCTAACCGGCACAATGTCCCACACCGACAACTCCAGATGGAACGGGGCCTGTTACAAGATTCGCTTAGCAAATGTTTGCCAGATGCACGTAGTCTGTCTGATCACATATGGCACCGCAACATAGGAACCCGCGCCCTACAAGAGAAGGTATGGTAAGTCAATAACTCGCACTCTGTCCTGGAGTAGCCTTTTCCCCCCTCAGCAAACCATCTTGCTGCGTGCTGTAGGTGAGCAGCGTAATAATAGAACTCCATTCTGGGTGCTTCGAGGCCACCCCCCTCATATGTGCAATTCAGTGTGGCAAACGCCACTCTGCTTCGTCGACCTGCTCAATACAGGTCTATCAGTATAGAGTCCAGAGCCCGGAATATTTGCCTGGGGATGGGACACAGGGTGTTCTGTAATATGTACAGGCAGAGGGGCAACACCACCATCTTGGCTATTGATAACCTGTCCATTAGGGAGCACAGGAGAGTGTTCCAGAAGCCCACCGACCCCTTTAATGCATCTATCAACTTATGGGCGTTGAGCTGGAATATCCGTGAGTCCTCACCCACCACCCGTACACCCAGATACCTGAAGTGCTCCATCCCCCAATGTAAGCCCACTCTAGGGAGTGCATCCGCGGGTCTGCTCGCCGAGTGAGCCAGGGGGAATATCAATGATTTTATTTTGTTGAGTCGCAACCCCGAGCACCTACCAAACTCTTGCAACACCTGTAGTAGCCTCAGAATCGATCCTCCTGTGGTGAGGAGACATCGAATAACACGTCATCAGCATACAATGATATGATGTGGGAAGTCTCGCCAACTTTGATACCCAAGTGACCCAAGTCCCTACGTACCCATATTGCCAGGGGCTCTATTGCCAGAGTAAACAGAAGTGGAGAAAACGGACAGCCCCGACGCGTCCCCTGCCCCAGAAGCCACTCACTCAACTTGCTGTGTGTGTCCCACCTGGACCCTAGGGCTGGGCACTGTATACAAGACATTTCTGAACCACGGGCCAAAACCAGCCACCCTGAGCACCTCCAACAGATACCCCCAATCTGTCGAAGGCCTTCTCCAATTCTATGGAGACTAAGGCTAGATCATGGTTTCTTTGCCATACTTCATGCAGAACGGGAGTTAGCCGCCCGATATTCATGCCTGTGTTACCGGTTGCTATGAAACCATATTGGTCTTCATGAACCAGGTGCACCATGTGGGGGGCCCAATTAGCAGCCAGGACTTTGCACAGATTTTTTGCGCCTGAATTTATCATTGTCAGGGGTCGGTATGATGAAGGGTCCTGATCATTCCCCCCTGGCTTGAGAAGCATAACAATTTCCCCTTCGCTCACTGACAGGGCAATACCCATGCTTCAAATGATGCCTCTTCATAAACTCGTAGCAACAGTTGGACAGGCTAACTAGTATAGGCCTGTAAAAAGGCCATTGGGAACCCATCAGCCCCAGGAGCCTTAGCTCTGGGCATGGCCCGTAGCGTCTCCTTAACTTCTTCAGCTGTGATCTTAGCGTCCAGTTCCTCTACCATAGAGGGCAAGAGTTGCGGACGTGCCAACCACGGGACGTACCTCTCTGCTGTCATTTTGAGATCTGCAGAAACATACATTCTGTAAGTGGTGCTAGAACACCTCTAGGATGCCAGCCCCGTGGTGTGCCGGAGGTTCCCTCCTTCTGCCCGGAGAGCGGTGACAGATGGAGGAGCCCGGTGCCTATGGAGAATCCATGCCAGTAGGCGACATGATTTGTTGCCCTCAACATGTAGTCGTTGGCGGTAACACGTCAAGGTGTACTTGTCCAGCTTATCCCAGATGTTGGCTATACGCTCTCGCTGTTTTGTCTCCAGCTCGTCCATCTCTGTCAGTCAGGTTCCCAGCCTGTATGTCAGTTAACACTTTCTCCTTTCAGTCTAGCTCTCCAAGTAACTGCCGCCTCACCCCACATACCAGTTCCATGTTCGCCCCACGAGTTACTGCCTTTAAAGCTTTCCACTCAGTAGCCCTCCCAGTGGGACCCCCCCCAACAGTTTGTCGCCAAATAGTAATACGTCTTGGATAATGTAGCTCTCTCCACTTCATACTCGAGCAGATCAGGTGGGAATCTCCAACGCCTCGGCCCCAATATGGGCGATCCCCACCTAACCAAATATCGTACCGGGGAATGGTCGGACAGAAATTGGTCACCTCCACCTCTGGGAAGGCCGGGACTCCCGATACCAGAACCTTGTCCAGCCTGCTATGCATTCCGTGTGTATGTGAATGGCATGTGAAGAGTGGAAGTGTAGGGTGGGTGTCCTTCCTGAGCATCTGGGACATTCAGGGTTTTGTTCCTGCCTTGAGGGGATGTCTATTGAGGGCTGAGTCTAGGACATCATTGAAGTCATCCATCCATATGTATGTGATGTCTACTTCGTTGGACAATAGTTCCTGAAAGACCTGAAAGAACGCAGGGTTGTCCGTGTTTGATGCATATATATTTAAAATAACAATTTCCCTGCCATCTAGTAAGCCTCACAAGATTACATAATGACCATTCACTTCGCATTCGCTGTATGTCAGTGTAAACGGTATGCCAGGTGCCACCCAGATCATGGTACCCTTGGCGTATGTAGAGTAAGAGGAATGGTGAATCTAGTCTTGCCACTTCTTGGCTACTCTGGCTGTGCCACTATCATCCAGGTGTGTTTCCTGAAGGCAAGCAATAGATATATGATGGCATTTGAGGAAAGTTAATACCCGGTGTCTTTTGGTACATGTGCCCAACCCACTGGACATTCCAGGTCTGAAATCTATACTCAGTCCTCATCGCAAGGTGTTCGCGCTACCGCAACCAACCCGAGCCCTGCCCACCAATGATAAAGCCACTGCAGAGCACACCGTTGAAACAAGCCAAAACCTGAGAACTTATAGAAACAATATCCTTCCCCCCTCCCGTGGATATCTGTTGAACAGTATCATCAAAAATGCCTACCCCTATGTCGTGCCAGGTCACCCGCATCCCGCTATATCGCCCAATTGGGGCAGAAACACTCACTAACCACCTGAAGTGACGAAATCTGGACCCACCAACCCCAACCCCAAGCATATGACCTAAGCAGGTGGTAATGCCCCATGGTGAGAATCTTCATATCGCCAGTACCAAGCACAATATTATTGAGCCCACCCCAATGTACGCAGACTGGGTCCTGCCCCATCAGTGATGCGGGCCACCTCGGCCTGTGTGTGGTATACATACAAACAGCGGGACTTCAAAACCATTTCAATTCGGGAGTCACCAAGAGTCCCCAATTTACTGCTCCTCTGACGTCTTCCCCCTCCTGTCCGAGAAGGGTTTCCAGGACCACGTCCACCGACGCATTTGACCATTAAGTCTGATCAACGATTTCCAAGTTGGCAGTGCCCCCCTCAGCCTCTGATGCCAAAGGAATGTCTCTGCTCATTTGAAGCATTCTGTCGCTCCCGACTGGGACTCTTTTGTCTGGGACTGTGCCTGCAGTTGGTGGCCCCTCAGTTGCCCCCCTAGCCATGTCCCCTGCAGCGGCCCAAGGCTCTCGCTGTGGAAGTGCATCCCCCCTAATCTCCAGCCATTCCCAGACCTCCTCAGGGCTCTCAAAGAAGTGGGCCTTGCCCTGCGCCAAGTCCTTCAGTTTTGCTGGGTATAACAGCATGTACTGTAGGTTCAAGTCCCTTAATTTCCTCTTTACACCTAGCAGTGATTTCTTTTGTTCCTGCACCTGCTTGGTAAAGTCAGGATATATGGAGATCTTGCTCTTTTCAAACTGGATGTCTTGTTGCTCTCTGGCGGCCCTAAGTATGCAATCTTTGTCTCTATAGTTCAAAGTTTTTGCAATGAACGTGCGCGAGAGAGCCGCCGGAGGCAGCGGAGTCACCAGAGTCCAGTGGGCCCTCTTGATAGAAAACATGTCCAATAGGCCAGAGGGGCACAGCTGGGTTTTAATCCACTGTTCCAGGAACCGCTCCGCCGACCTGCCATCCGCTCTTTCAGGAAAGCCCAGGGCGCAAATGTTGCCCTTCGCGTCTTCGGCACGGCCCTCCGGGGCTTTCGTTGAGGAGGATAGTTGTATTGCCAGTTTTTTCAAGGCAGAGATCTCTTCCTTGAGACTCGATGTGTCCTCCTCCACTACAGTGACTTTATCGGCTACCTTGCGGAGGTCTGCCGCAACAGATTTACTTTGATGGAAACTGTATCTATCCATGCCTCCAGCGCCTTCCGGGATCCCTGCATGGCGGCCAGCAGCTCCGCCGCGTCGGTTTCGCATCTCCTCCTCATCCGTTCCTGTAGTTTGGCAATTGAATTGTGACAGTGAGTGGCGCAGCGTGGTATACTGAGTAATGGTTTTTGATGCCCCGGCACGAGTACCCTTGCCCTGGCGCATGTCAGTGTAAGGTAGGTGGCCACCCTACGCTGAGCCGTGCGCAGTCCCTCGGCGTCTTTGTGTCTGGTTCTCCTGCACAAGCCGCCTCTGGCTCGGGCAAAAAGCTTATTTCCAGCAAGAACTCCATCGTATTATGGGGGGCCTCACAATCTACGATGGCTATTCTTCTTATTTCACACCCTCTGGGGCTGGCCAAAGGCAGCAATCCCTCAGTGCGCAGTACAGCCACAGATGGGCTGGAGGCTGGGACCCGTTCATCACTACCACCATCCTCGTGCACACCAGTCCACAACCAACATTTTGCCAAGAAATAACTTACAGTTCGGGGGGGAGAGAATGTTCTCACTGATGTTCGGAGCAGGGGCATTCCTGTGCTTATTTCACTCTGGATGCAGCACTGATGTTTATTCTGCTCCCCCTTGTCTACCACACCAAGCTCCTGCCATACCACCTGCCCTATGGCACAGGGGGGCCGCTGCGGATCTTCTTTCCTGCTCGAGCAGGCCCCCATATACGGCAAGAGAAGAACCCTGTCCACCACCGTCCTCCTCTGTCACAGTGCTGGGACCAGTGGGTAGTGCAGTCTCCTCGACCCCCCACACTAGGCACCGCAGAGGCAGGCTACAGTTTTGGCACTGGGTTCTGCGCCAAACCAGGGACCCGCATGTGTCCGTTGAGTTCTGTGCCCACTGATGAGCCTGAGGGGCGAGCAAACCCCCAGGACTGGTAGAATAAGGCTTCACTGCCGCTGCCCGGGTCCAGCAGTGTCTCCAGCCATTTACCTCGCTGCCCAAACGGCCCAGCAGGTGAGAGGGAGGACGGCCCATGATGCCGCCAAAGATCACACCAACAATGTCCCCCCAAGGCCAGGCCCGCTCCAAATACATGTGCCGGGGGACGATGAGGCCAAGTCTCCAGAGGTGCAATCACCGATGCAGTGGATGGTGCCCCACAGACAACAGGGGCACCCAGCTCGGGTCCCAGGGTCTCCCGCTCCACAATGGCCGTCCTGGTAAGTCACTCCACCGCTCATGCCGAGCAGGCCGGCGGCCCAGGAACAATGTTCAGGTCCCTGTGGGTTCGGTGTTGCAGCTCCGGGCCCGCTACTCTCTGTGGAACTCAGGCACTCCAATCTGCAGCAACCACTCCGGGACAGCAGGGCCTCCACCTTGGCAGGGAGCACACTCCAGGGACAGCCCATTCCTTCTGCACCTCAAGGTGGGGGGAAAGCCCAAAGGGTCAGCTGGGCGAACGCGCCCCCCAAGACTTCTCTGGCCTCCGGATGTTCTGGAAACCTTGGGCCTCTGCTGTTCTCCTCTTCTGCTGTTGCTGCGTCACAAGACCCGTCCTCTTCCCGGGCCTAGCTAGGCCCACCCCCGAAGCCTTCATTATTGATTTTTCTGTTCGGGAGCCGGCACCTCCAGTGCAGCGCAGGATGCAGATTGCGATGTAGTGTTCAGGGCTAGTATACAGGTCCAGATTTCATGACGTTTCCCAGGATTACACAGCGGGCCGGCCAGGGGCTAAAAAGCTCACATCCTGTCGGCCATGTTGCTTTGCCACGCCCCCTCCATAAACATTTTTTAAAAGCCAGTATTGTCAGACAGTTGAGTGTTAGGTCACACCCTTGTCTCACACTATCTTTCAACATTTAATTTGTCTGTAGCCTCAGGATATATTCTGACTGCTACATACAAAATCAACTTAGATCAAAGGGTCAAGCCAATTTCAAACATACCATTCCCTTGAAAAAACAGTAATGGGTCATGGCCAGGATTCTTACACCAGCACTGTGTAGTTTTTTTTACCAAGTCAAGAATCTGAGTTTGCCCTTCACAACAATCTGTGTTTAGGAAGATGTTGGGTGGTGCCAGAAACCTGGTTCTTTTGGACCATCTGTGACTATCAACAATACAATATTAACAGCAAGCCTCCATTAACCTGGCATTATAGGGAGTGCACTAGAGAGAAGCCAGTCTTTCTTGTTCTCACAAACACATTATGCCACTCTTCATCCTTTCACTTCTACATCAGTCTCTTATCTGGGGTGTCCCAAAAGGGACAGCCTTCTAATACCGGTTTCAACATGGTAGTGGGCATTAGCAAAAATCATACAGACCTACTGGCTGAACTTTCATAACAATTTTGATAATTCGCAAACAGAATGACACCTAAACATCAAACTTAAGAGAGAGCATCTCAGTCTAGTTTCTCCCACTGTTTTAAAGACACTGATCTCTCAAATTTAGAAACTGAGGTGACCTCAACCTAATCTATACTCACACAATACATCACTAGTTCAGACTTTCTGCTTCACCTAAGAGTCCTCAGAGACCTATTCAAATAATGTTATCATTCTCAACGAGGAGTCGAGGTCCTAGTACTTGAGATATCAAGATTTAACCATACTAACATGATGTTGCTGAGTTTGATGAAACATGCAGTCAGCCATTTGCAGAGAATTCAGTCCATGACGTCTGGCATTCAGCATAGGCCTCGGTGGTTCTATGGTTTGGCCACTTATTATGAAAACTCTGTCCCTTGTAATAGGCATGTCATTTTACATCTAGGTAATAAACTCACCAAAATGTCTGCATTTACAATTTTTTAAAATTATTTTCTAATGGTGAATGTGGAGATACTAACGATGATAAAATGTTGCCAATAGGCATTTTACTTCATAAGCTTATATTGAAATTTGACATGATCTATTTTTTTTAAAGTATTTAGGGATACAGCTCCTAGGCTGGGTAATTGTAACATTCTCTCTTCCTCTTTGGTATACGAGTTATTCCATAGTGCTGTCATCTTTGGATGATCATCTTAAGCAATTTTGTGTGCAGCTCCTTAAGTGTCAATGCTAAGGCTTTGTGCAATACAACCTTTTTAACTTCAGAAACACCCTCTCTAATTAATGTGAATTAACTGTTTGAATGATTCACTCACTGGCAAACATAACACTGGCTTTCTTCAAATTTGAAGGGCTTTCTTTTTGTATTAGGAAGGAAGTGCAGTTAATAGATTTTGAATAGCTCTTCTCCACTTCTGGATATAATTATCCCATCCTATACAAATAAAAATACGGTTTGCTCGTTCCTTCCTATTCTGAGGGGGATTATTCACCTCACCAGGTAGGACAAAACTTGTGAATATTCCAAAGAGCATGGTAGTCAGCACCGAACCTTTGTGAGAATATTGTTTCCAAATACATTATTACATTCATATATTTCAGGTCAACAAATATTGCCAAGACTGGTCATGCTGGCATATAATCATGAAGTGGTTATGGTTGCAATATCAGAGTGACATTTACTCTTACATGCCTGAAGTCTATGGGCAGCTAACAAGTTAAACCATGACTGTGTTACTGAAGTCCTGCACTGGGCTACACAATTTGGGAGAATTCATTTTTACCACCAGGGCAAGATCATTGTTTATACCCCCATAATGGTATCGGTATGGGCATAAATCTATTTCAATTAATAGTAGATTTAAACTGCCTAACCAAAATGAGTAGAGTAATAACATTCCTTCTGCTTTGCAATAGTAACAGTCTCAGTTTTATATGATGGAGTGTATTGAGAAGAAGCAGAAGAGCCAGATGGGTTGATAGATAAAAAAAAGAACTCACCAGCCTTTAACGACTGGATTGTTTTCACCTGCTTGAAAAGAGGGGTAGGTCTAACACACACTACTTTGGTGGCACTTAGTGATTTAGCTATACCCTTGTTAGTCTTGTACTGCTGGAGAAATGTATCTACTGTGGGCCTTAATAAGTTATTCCCATTAAGATATAGACTGAGGACTTTATACTGCGCCCCCCTCAACCCTCCAGACCAACAACTTAAGCCATGACCTCTGTCACAGGGTCAGACAACTACTTATAGATACAGAGGAGCTGATGAGGTCACTGGGCATCAGTCTCTGCCCCATAGCTTGCTTGCACAAGTGGAGCACGAAGCTGAACTCTTCGTGGGAGTAGTCCATTAACAAGGAGGCATATTGCCACACCAGATCTGAATAAAAAAACAATACAAGAGAGAACAAAATTAATAGCTAGAGTCATAACAGGACACAAGATTCAACAGACATCAATGGACGAAAAAAAAGTCAACTGGCAAGGTAATGCATACTCAGAAAAATGGGAGGCTGCAGTGTATGACGTATGCACATGTTTGTGGTGTAGTTACACAAAACTACACATTTCAATAGCTTTTGCTGTTTAAATTGTTGTTACTAGGTGGAAGGGATAACCAGAGTCTCTCAATAGGAAATAGCCAGGAATTAAGAATATTTGTTTTAGGAGAGGGGGTGTTTTGAATGTACAAAGGCTTTTTACGGACAACTTTGAAGCTCAAATCTATCTTTGATTCTGAACTGCTTAGGTTTTGCAATGTGAGACTATTAACAGAGGCAGCTCATGCACCTTCATGCCCAGAGACCGCATATCGCTTGTTAGTGACAGCCTGACCATCTTATACCAGATAGAATCATTTATATAAAGGGTGCCTATCCCTGTCCTAATTTTTTATAAATGTGCTATTTGTTTAACAAACAGACACACATCGTCAAACTATAACTTCGTTGTCCCTAAAAACTGTAATAAACTATACATTTTCCACTCTTGGGAATATAATCATGAATGTGATGGACCTTCTACAAATATTCTGTCACTTGAGGTTGATGTACAGATGCTCATAATTCTTCATCACTGCTAGATAAATCACCTGATATGATGCTTGTTTTTACTTAATTTTTTGTTTTATTATGATGAAACAGTAACTTGTGAGTGAGTGATCTCTTAAATGAATTTGCATCTCAAATAAAGTTAGATAGTTTTTAATTGCGGCAATTTTTGTTTCTTAAACCGATTTTATTCTGTATTTTCCCTACAATTTACCTTAGTTTGTGTAATGAGAGAGGTGTGGTGAGCAGAGGCCCCTTCTCTTTGTATTTTTAACTTGTGCCTTAGACTGCCTGTTTGTACGTACCTATTCTGCCCCCATTTCGCTAACTATAGACTGGTACACTAAGAGACACCATCCTGCTTGGGCACTCTAGTTATTCCCGCCCCAGACAATGTGTAGACAGGAAGTGGGCTACATAACCAGCACTGTTGCATGACAGTGCAGCTCGTGAGCCAAAGCTAACCTCGTCTGCCCTCGTCCTCTAGCAGACCACATTCAGCACAAGACAAGCTGCCCATTTTTCAACAGAACAAGACTCTGAGCCTAAGGTCAGTTACACTCAAGAAGCTTTACTTAAAATTGTTTTGAGTTTACTAGGCACTATGACATTTAAAAACTGCAAAAGGAGGAGCCGTGCCTGCGACCAAAATGGCCGCTTGACGATCGGCTCCGGCCGACCTCCGCCTCCCGACTCCTCATCCTGCATGACATCTTGTCTCCCGAAGTATAGCGACGCCGGCTGGGACCTTCCCGGCTCTCCTGGGTCCCCCGGTGACCGCGCTGCCTCGATCGGCAGGTTGCGGCCTGCAGTCTGAAGAAGCCGGGGACTCGGGTGACTGCGGCCCCCGGGAGGGGCCCGAGTCGGCCTGCGGCGATTGCGGGGGCCGCGGGCGCCCTTTCCCTTTGGGCCCCGAATATTACTCTGGCCCCCCCTGGATGCGGGGGGAAGCCTGAAAACGGGATTTGAGGCTGGCTGGCCCTTTGTGTGAGCCTCGAGGTTTCTTCTCCTCTGGGGCTGCGGTTCGCGCCCCGGCGGCAGTGTGACGCCTGACTCTGGGTAGCCGCCCAGTCCTGGGGACCTCCCTGGTGGACCTTGAAGAGGCCTTGCCGTGGCGACCCGCCCATAATTAACGGTGGGAGCGTCAGGGGACGGTCGGTCCCCTCTGCATGAGCGGTGGGTCGCTGAAGGGGGCCTGTATTTGGCGCGATGCCCCTGTTTGTGCAGGGGAATACGCTGGGCCTGTGTGCCTGTCCCGGGGCCCGGATTGGGTGCTCCTGGGTCTCCTGAGCACCCGGTTACCCTGGTGATCCATTGTTGGAGTTGAGTGGTGCACTGAATGGACCTCTGGAGATACTTGGTCTGGTGTCTGCTGATTTCTGTGGGGCTGGTTCCGGACTTGGGCTGTGGCTGAGTGGTTGAGGGCACCGGCCCCCTTCTTCGACCGCTGGACCCAGTATAGCTGCGTGTGATGGCGGAGGCCCCCCCGGGGGGGTACCATGGCGACAACGACTGGCTCTGAGAGGCAGGTGCCCAAGACCACCAGGGGTGCCAGGCAGGTGCAGTCAAACAAGCTGGATAGATACACCATGCCCAAGGGGTCGCCTCTCGATACTAAGAAGGGTCCTGGCGGAAGTTCTGGTGACCACTCGGTGGAAGAGGAGCCATCCTTACGAGACCTCATGGCGGCCATCACGGGGGTCCGGACGTCCTTGGGCCAGCAGATGGAGACTCTCGACACCAAACTGGACACCGTCTCAATAGAAATGGGGCTGATCAGGGCGGACCTCTCGAAGGCAAACGATAAATTCAAAACGCTGGAAGTGAGAAAGACAAGCCTTATTGACGACGTGAACCAGTTGCAGCAGGAGGTGCGTGATCTCAGGGCCTCCAAGGAGTCTACGGATCGTCGGCTCGATGAGTATGAAGGGCGGGCCCGACGCAACAACGTTCGCATTCTGGGAGTCCCGGAGAAGGCTGAGGGGCAGGCCGCGGATTTATTTGTCGAGGACCTCATCCTGAATCATCTCAAACCTAAGGGCCTCAGTACGTTTTTCACAGTGGAGCGCGCTCACAGGGTGCCGGGCGGCAGGGCCCGGGTCGGGGCAAATCCTAGACCGATCATAGCGCGTGTCCTTAACTTCCGTGACCGGGATGCCATCCTGCAAGCGGCCCGTGCGGCGGACCCACTGGAATTTGAGAACGCGACGCTCCTGTTCTTTCCGGATTTCACTCAGGCTGTCCAGAAACAGAGGCAGCTGTTCTTGTCGATTAAGAAGAGGCTGAGGGACAGGGGCATGAGGTATGCAATGGTGTTCCCTGTCCGCCTGCGCGTGGAACTGGATGGGAAGACCTGGTTTTTCAATAATCCGGATGTGGTGGCGGCAGACTGGCTGGATACTATTCAACGGCCGGACCAGGGGTCCCGCGATCCAGGGGAAGCCGAAGAACAATGACTTGATGTAGCGTGAGGCCAACTGGGGGTTACTGAACATTGTTTTAGGGGACGTTCCAGCAGGGGCTAATGCTTGGATTGCCGGCAGATTTGTGTTCGCAAGTGATTGCGTTATTTTATGTTGCGGTTATATCCACAAAGAGTTTAGGGGGTGCGCGGGGGGCAGGACCGTAGGCCCTCCTCTATTTTCTACTTTTAGATTTTTGTGATGTAGTTGGGGGAGACAGGCACACTGCTATTTGGGGATGAGCGGAAGCTGTACGCAGGGGTGCAGGGAGGGGGGATGGCAGGGGACATTTTGGGTGTGTTTGGGTATTTATGTATGTCTTTTCATCTTGCACTGGGTATCTTCAGATGATTTAGTAACTATTTGGTGTGATGATGTCCTCCGATAAAAGGGTGGTTGGGATCTCCGTATTGAGTTGGAATGTGAATGGCCTTGGGGACAAGATCAAGAGGGGCATGGTTAGCCAGCTGATCCGAAGACACTCTCCAGATATGGTATTGTTGCAAGAGACTCACCTCCTGGGGAAGCGCTGCATGGCGCTCCACAGGTGGGGATATAAGTTGTTAGTACATTCAGGCTTTACATCTGGGTCTAGAGGGGTTGGGATCTTGCTTAAGAACTCCTTCCCGCTGGCCATACGGGCCTCCAGGACCGATAATAGGGGTAGATATGCTGGGATATCGGGTTTATGGGAGGGACAGACAGTTACCCTTTTATCTGTATATGTTCCACCGGCCCTTCAGACCGATACTTTTCACGACCTGGGCAAGATTTTTCTTACGTTGCCTGTTGGGGTGTTGATTGTGGGGGTGATTTTAATGTGGTCATGTGTGGGAAGGCTGACAGATGCCCGGCGCGTGCTCAGTTGCCGTCCCGGAGATGGTTGGCTGACTTTGTGGAGACGAATGGTCTGATAGATGGATGGAGACTCAAGAACCCTGGTGAGTCAATATACTCACGCTGTCCCTTTCCAGGATAGACTATGTTGTGGTACCGGTGGCGCAGGCGGCATGGGTTAACGATGTAAGGAACCTGGCGAGGGGGGGTCTCAGATCACTCGTCGGTCTGGGTGGGCTTAGACCTCGGAGGGCATGACGTGGCCAGGGTGGCACATATTAGTGCTTGGCGATTGCGAGACCCGGCAGCTAAAAAGGAGATTGTGCGTGTTACAGACAGCTACTTTCGAGAAAACGCGGGAACGGTTGACTCTAAATGTTCCCTGTGGGAAGCCTACAAAACGGTTCTTAGGGGGGAGTTGCTATCGTTTATCTCCAGGAGGAAAAGGAAGGGCCGTGCGGAGATGGATCGGGTGGAATCCAAGCTACAAGCGCTAGAACGGGAGGTGTCGCTTGACTCCACCCCGGAGGGAGTGCACCGCCTGAGTCTCCTTAGGGATGAATATAAGGGCTTGGCAGATACCCAGAGCAGGGTATACGAGCATGGGGACAAGGCTGGGAAATTGATTGCCTGGTTGGAAAAGGGGGAGTGGGCGCCGCCGTTGGTACCGGTGCTGCATCCCGATGGCTCGGATAAAATAACGGATCCGCAGGAGATTGCAGACACGTTCGCCGGTCACTACTCGGCGGTTTCTGCTGCAGTGTGTGATTACACGCAGTCTGAAAATGCAGACATGATTCGGGATATCCCGATGCCCACCCTATCGGATGAAGACAGGGACTATCTGGACTCGTCGTTTACGAACGACGAAGTTGCCCAGGCCATTGGGATGTTCGCTCAGGGAAGGCATCTGGCCCCAACGGGCTCCCCATTGAGCTTTTTAAAGTAAATGCAAATAAATTGGCTCCCTTTGTCAGGGATATGTTTAGTGAAAGCAGGGAGCGGAGCCAGCTTCCTTACGACCAGCGGGTCGTGAATATTGTAGTTATATACAAGGAGGGTTCTTCGTACCGGCCGATCTCCTTATTGAACGCTGAGCCGAAGATCTTGGCGAAGCTGCTTGCGACCCGTCTGGTCAAGGTCATCACGACAGTGATCCACCCGGATCAGTCCGGTTTCATGCCTCGCCGCAACACGGCTCTTAATTTACGCAGATTACACAGGGTTCTGGGCGGGGCTTCTCAGATACATGAGCAAACAGCTTTGCTGTCACTGGATGCCACCATGGCATTTGATAGAGTGGAGTGGCCTTATCTCTTTGACAGGTCAGCCGATTTTGCCTTAGGGAGGGGCACCCGGCAGGGTTGTCCCCTCTCCCCACTGTTATTTGTTTTGGCGTTGGAACCGCTGGCGGCGTGGGTTCGTTGGGATAGATCGATCAGGGGCCTCAGGGGGAGGTCCAAGTGGGAGGATAAGATATCGCTTTATGCTGATGAAAAATGTATTGTATTTGACCTCCCCCCGGGCTTCACTCTCGGCGTTCTTGACGTCCTGGCGGTGTTCGGTAGATATTCCGGATTCTCCATTAACTGGGCGAAGTCGGTCCTCTTTGTCTAAAGTGGTGATCCTCCGGCTGTTCCGGCGGGCTGCCCGGTCCGGCTGGAGGGTGAGGGGTTCAGGTACCTGGGCATCTTTGTGTCCCTGGATCCGCAGTGTAGATATACTAATAATTTGTTGCCGCCCCTGGACCGGCTTCGGAGGGATGTCGAGCGGTGGAGGTCTCTTCCCCTCTCCTTGCTGGGGCGTTCGGTTCTGTTTAAGATGATGGCGCTTCCCCGCTTTCTATATGTGCTCCAGAACTCCATGGACCCGGTTCCCCTGTCGTCCTTTAAGGAGATAGAGTCTCTCCAGAGACAACTCCTTTGGGAGGGGAGGCCCCGAATTGCGTTTGCTAAATTGACGTTGCCCTGGTATGACGGGGGGTTCGGCCTACTGAATATCCGGAAGTATTACTGGGCGTCTCAGCTGGCGGCAATTAATCATGCCACTTATGGTTCACTGCATGACCCGGGATACGCCATGGACCGTGGCCAGATTTCCGGTGGTGAGTTCTCTAGGGCACTATATGCCAGACGGGGGCGTTTCGCCTTGGTCGGGCCTACGGCGGTGACTATCCAGGTGTGGCATGATGCTACTCATTCCCTTAATGGGGAAGGGAAGATAACTATGGCTACGCCACTATGGAACGCCGAATGCTTGGGTAGCCTGTGGAAGACCAAAGGCTTTGATAAGTGGGACCTTATTGGGATCTCCAGAGTAGGTGATATGTGGGGTAAAGATGGGATCCTTACGTTTGAGACTCTGCAGGGGCGGTATCAACTGCAGGGGAGTGAGCGGTTTCGCTACTTGCAGATCAGACATGCGTTGTTAGCCAGTATTCCCCGAGGGGTTACTCCCCCTAAGGCCTTCCCGCTTGAAGATGGGGTATTGGATGGTCATCTTCCGATGAAAACGATCTCCCTGGTTTATAAGAAACTTGTTAACCATATGGGGGACCCTCTAATGGCTCTTAGAGATCAATGGGCTGCAGATGGGCTGATTCTTGATGAGGAGGATTGGAGGGAGGCAGTGGTTTCACCTAGAGTCATCGCTATTCAGATGAGACTCCGGTTGGTGCAATTGAAGATTCTCCATCGATGCTATATCACTGGCCCACGATTGGTGCGTATGGGTTTGGCTGTCAGTGATGAGTGCAGAAGAGGCTGTGGTGAGACTGGGACGTTCTTGCATGTGCTGTGGGACTGTACCCTTATCCGGGGGTATTGGTCTGCGGTCCATGGTAAAATACGCGAGGTGTGGGGAGTTGGTTTTGAGTTGGAGGCACAGCGTTGTCTCTTGAATGTTTGGGAACCAACTGACCTTACGTTTCATGGAAAGGTGTGGGCTACGCTTGCGTGTGCTATTGCTAAGCGTAACATTGCTCAATTATGGGGGGCGACTCAACCACCTACTGTTGGGAAATGGATGGAGGACCTGGACTGGTGTATGTTTTGTGAGCGTGCTGTGTATGTCGCTAGGGGGAGACCCAGGAAGTGGGGGAAAATCTGGGGGGCCTGGAATGCCTATAGAGGAGATATTTGTGCCCCCCCGTTGTGTTAGATGATTCTCCTCTGTCGGAAGATCCCTGAACGGTAGGTCTTTATTTGTTTTGTATTTTTATGATTAGGAGGATGTGACATCGTTTATTATCTTGCTTTATCGAAACCCAGTGCACTTTATGGGTGGTATGTATGATTTTTTGTTGAGTGTTTTAATAAAAAGAATTAAAAAAAAAAAAAACAGTCTCTACCACCTTTGTTGATGTGGCTGATGGGGCAAGCACCCTAAAGACTAGCATTAATAACTCACGGTATCTGGCTCACATCTCCCGCTCCACTCTATCTTTTTCCGGGGAAGGATTAGATGGTCACAAAGATTTCATATTCAGGTTCCTACCGGCCTCATTAAATTCGAGTGAAACATTTGGCACATAAACTCATAGAGCCCGAGATGTGCCTTGATTCTTGTCCACTTAGCAGTCAAACACTCTACTGAAATCTTTGCGCTGCTGCATATGGAGGGGTGTGGGGGGAAGAGTTGGAGATTCTGCTTCTCACAGAAACCTCTTTCGCCAACACTTCTGCCCCAGACATTGCTGGCCTTTGCTCTCCGGCATTCCAAATTCTTCACCCCTCCTGTTCCTTCAACAGGGAGGTGGATTAGCTAGAATTGTTAGAGTAGAATACTGCGTCAACTACATTATGCTGGCTGAATTTTCATTAGCTAAAATACTAGGTTTTGCCATCCTTCATTACACTTTTCCCTTACCGTACCACGATTAGTGGTCTGGTTTTCTACCAACCTTGCTGTCCAGTTGAATCGCTTTTTAATCTTTTTCTTGATTTTATAATGCCTTTGTCCTCATCCCAGTCACATCTGTTGGTGGTGGGGGACTTTGAATTGAATCCTCGCCCACCTCTTACTCCATTTCTAATTTTATTGATGTCATGGCATCCATGGAACTAAACCAGAGAGTCATGAACACATGCACCACAAAGGTTATACACTGGACTTTCTTGGCAGTGTGGAAACCATACCCCTGAACTTGGGCCCCATGGAGTTCATCCCTTAACAGCCCTTGAGAGACCCAAATATCCCGCTTTATGTGCTGCTCTGTGCCAGCCAGTGGCAAATGGGCTGAGAGAAAGAGAAGCCTGGTCCCACAGTCTACCACAAAAAAGAGGGCCCTCAATGGCCCTGGACCACCCGGATGTGAAGAATGAGATCTGACCCCATGCGAACTGAGGAGGAATGGATCTAAGGGACCCCCAAAAGGCAGACCCCCACCTCCTCCACCTGTGGAAGTGGGGAACCCCATACGCACCAGGTGGCAATAGGGAAAGATAAAGGCACCATATCCCACAGACAGACAAAAATTAACAAATTTGCGACTACACCAGCAGGAAGCAAGGGCTCAAGGAGCAGCGATCATACCCCCACCCACAACGATGATGAACCCCACAGACATGACTGCTACACTCTCGGTCATCCAAGCCTCGTGAGCAGCAGTGGAGTCCATAGTGGGAGAGGTGAGAGCAGATGGATCCGTCCTCAGACAAGACCTTTGCAACATGGCAACCAGAGCGACAGACGCTGAAGATAGGACATCATCAAAAGAAGAAGCAGTCATCACCTTTAAAATAGCGGCATAACAACCTCAGATTTGTCAGGGTCCCAGAGGGCGCTGAATCCCCACAGTGTTTCTTAAAGCCTGGCTAAGGTAATAGGTACCTGAAGAAAAACTCACAATGGTTTGTCTTGGAGTGGGCTCACCGATCGCTTGCGACATGTATCCCTCACCCCACAAATAG
The DNA here is from genome assembly GCF_964261635.1 of Lissotriton helveticus. Classification (NCBI taxonomy): domain Eukaryota; kingdom Metazoa; phylum Chordata; class Amphibia; order Caudata; family Salamandridae; genus Lissotriton; species Lissotriton helveticus. Next base: position 859,982,392 of record NC_136072.1, on the reverse strand, counting down.
ACACTATCCTGCGTGAAGCCCAGTCAACCAGACCTCAAATGTTTGTCCTCTCAAATCATGATCTTGTTGGACTATACCCGCGTGACTCAGAAACAAGGGAGATCATTCAACAAGGTAAAGCAAAAGCTCTGAGCCCTCAATATTCAGTTTATGTTCAAGCACCCGGCACAGCTTAAAGTAATCTACATCAACCACACACACTTTTCTGATACCCAGGAGGAGGCCTGGGAATGGTCTAAGAAAAAGAAAGACCTGAAACGGGCTGCAAACCCTACCCAAAACACCCAAGACCATAGAATCCAAGGACAATACCGTGCTACAAAATCTAATGAAAAAAGAAGAACCTAAGCCCAGAACAACCATAACCGAGCTAGAAACACTTCGGAGTAGTCTGGGTCAGAAACAGTGCGCCGGTCTCGACTGTAGATGAACCCCCACAATGAGGATCTCCCCTGCCCCAGCCCCAGACGTGAAGGTGTGCTTCATGTGGAGGAACATTCCCCAACCGGGAATACCTCAGATAAAGAACCCACATGGCTGATAAAGTTAGGAGTACTATAGGACATTGTGTCTAGTCCTGGTCAGGTAGCTGGTGGGGGGGGGGGGACTGTGGGCAGGGGCCTTCCCCAAAAATTCCAAGTATTCCTAAATATTGTACCTTCAGTAGTTTCAAAGGAGGGGTCCATCTCTTATGTCCGAAACATGGCATTCTGAGTTATTCATTTACTATTGTTTGCACTATCCACACATATGATACTGTAGTAGAGACCAGACCGAGAATGTCTTCAGAACACCCATTCACAGAACAATGGGGATCCTTTTCTCTACACACCTTGGTGAAACCACACAGAGACAACCTATACTCAAGTACACCTCTTCCCAAATGACGAAAGAATTTGTCATGTAATGAAAGGTGAACGGGCCCCTGGACCATATCAAATGGAGTGCAGTCCTCCAATATGCAAAAAGATTCCAACCTCTGGTCCTTATGCTCCAAGAAAACCCCTTAATGGGTTCCCAACATTATTATTTTTTTTTATAATTCTTTTTATTGAAAACATGTATCGGTTCATAGATACGTATAGAGGACACCAAGATGAAATATACAATGACGATTTGTGGGAGACAAAGATTACATTACAACTCAAGAAAGGAACTTCACGGGGTGGAGGGGACACATGGTTCAGGGCATTCAGGCAGCGTACAGCTGTCGCCCCGGATAGTATTCCAAGGGCTCCAGATACGTATCCACTTTTTGGGGCAATCCCTAGCGACGTATACCGTCTTCTCCTAAAACATACACCAGTCGAGATCTCTCCCCCATGCCTCTAGTGTACGTGGTTTTGCCTCTCCCCACAATTGAGCTATATTTCTTTTTGCAACGATAAATCCTAGGGTAGCCCATTGTGTCTGGGGTGTATTGAGGTCTGTGGGTTCCCAAATGTTAATGAGGCAGCGTCTTGCCTCCGGTGAAAGACGGATATGTAGCACTGTGAATATTACCTCATGTACCCTGCGCCAAAACAGGCTGACAAACTCGCACTCCCAAATGACATGCAAAAAGGTTCCCAGGTGGCCGCACCCTCTCCTATAATTCCCTCTCTCGGTGACGCCCATGTGGACCAATGGCGGCCCGGTGACGTACACACGGTGAAGAATTTTAAGCTGCACCAGACGAAGGCGCGCCGGTATGACGACCACTCTGGGAGAAGATACTGCCTCCTGCCAGCCTTCATCATCGATCTCAATCCCATCACTCACCCACTTCTCCCGCAGTACCTGAAGGGGGTCGGCCATATAGTTTATTAATTTTCTGTATATTAGGGAAATAGTCTTTTTGGGGAGGTGGCCGTCAAGGATACTGTCCTCTAAGGGTGAGGCCTCAGGCTGGGTGGAGCCTGCCGGTAGGAGCCTCCGGAATGCGTGTAGGATTTGGGTATAGCGGAAATACTCCTTATCTGCTAGTTCATATTCAACCTGTAATGCGTGATTAACTCCCCCCTCCCCCAGAGGTCTTTAATTTGCGTAATACCAATGAGGTCCCATCTGTTGAAGCCTTTTGTTTTCCAGAAGCTGCCAAGTGATTCAGAGTTCCAGAGGGGGGTCGCCAACGTTAATTTACGCCCCCACCCAAGAGAAGTAGTTGCATCGTGCCAAACCCGAAAAGAGTGTCTGGTGGGGCCCATCAGTATATATCTCTTGGGCCGCAAATAGAGTGCCCTGCTGTAGTTTTCACCGGGAAGCAACCATTTGTCCATGGCGTATCCTGGGTCGTCGCCCCGTCCATAGGTACCGTGATTTATGGCGGCCAGATGGGCAGCCCAATAATATTTTTTTTAATCTGGAAGACTGATGCCCCCATCATACCAATCCAGGGTCAATTTAGTAAAGGCAATCCGTGGTTTACCATTCCAGAGTGCCAATATTCATTCTTGAAGAGATTTTTATATAACAGGGTCTACCATGCTGGGTTTAGGCGTGGCTCCAGGAGGGTAGCGGTGCTCCTACATATGTCCTTCTCCACGACTATGACGTCCACAAACCCACAAGGGTAGAAGGCCCAACTTTTTAAATGCATGGCAGCCTGCCCTTGGGCGTTACAGGGCCTACCGTGGTGGTGACTTGTATGTATTAAACAGGAAGGCTGTGCCTGGCAAAAAGTTTATTTGCCCAAGACAAAATGGCAGTTTAAAACTGCACACACACAGGTTGCACTGGCAGGCCTGAGACATGTTTAAAGTGCTACTTAAGTGGGTGGTACAAACACTGCTGCAGGCCCACTAATAGCATTTAACTTACAGGCCCTGGGCACAGGTAGTGCCCCTTTACAAAGGGACTTTCACGTACATTAATTATGCCAATTGGGTAAAAGCCAATTCAACTTGTTTTTGTTGAGGTCACAATCACTTTAGCACCGGTTAGCAGTGGTAGAGAGTGCAAAGTCATAAGGCCAGCAAAAATGAAGTCAGCAAAAACAGGAGGTCTGAAGGTAAAATGTTAGGGAAAAATTACACTAAGGATGCCAAGTCTAACAGCTGCTTTATCTTTATCTCAGTTAATTAATTTGATTCTATTCATTCATGTTAAGTTTAAAGTCAGTGGTATTATTTCAAGCTTGAATCTTAATGATGTATAAATTGCAAGCCCTCCTTTAGAATATACATTGTGAGATTCCCATGCGGAGAATTGGTGATATTCAATTAAACCTATTAATGAAACTGAAGATATGCACCATATTTCCTGAATAAAAGGTCAAAGTCCTGCCAGAATGTTGTCATGTTAGTATCACCCATCATGAGTGGTAGTCAGCTGATACTCCACGAAAAAGTTGAACTCTTTAAATGATCTGTTAGCTGAACTGTCAGCCCCAGTTGTTGCTGATTAGTGCTGTTGAGCGCCAAATCTTCGTCATTGCACACCATTCTTTATACTTTGCACTGTCTAACTAGAGACAGGTTCAAATGAACGGTTATGTTCTGAGATTCTTTATAAATTTAGCTTTCAGGAACTATTGCTCCTCTTAATATCTTTTGTTTGTCTGTGCTTTGCGAAACACCCTCTCCGCCGCTCATGACAAGTGAGTGCATTGTATACTTCCTGTCTGAACAAGGTAGATGTATGTCAAGGTAGTGTTTGTTGATTGCTTCTTTGATTTATATTCCCCAATTCTCAAATGTCTGTTTGTAGAATACCTGATCAGTTGTTTATCGGTTACTCAGGTGACCATTCATTCTCTTTTTGGGTTGAATGGGGCTGAAATTCTATAGTGAGGTTGTTCCTGACTGTTAAATGAGCCTTATCAATCTAAAGAACTTGATAATATTGCCTCTATTTAAAACATTAAATAGGCCTTTGGATTTATATTGGGGCTACAGAATTAATGTTTTGGTTGTTGTCAAGCGATTGGCCCTTTTAAATGAATTATTTGTTTAAAGTGCAGCGCATAAACTTTTGTATAAATTGTGTATTAATATATATTTCAGAGAGTCAGATGATTCAAGGTTGGTGCAGCGTTATGAATTAATACTTGCAGATTGCTACTAGGTATATTGTCTGGCTTGCATTTGAAACTTATAGTTAAAGACAAGATGTGTTTGGCAAAACAGGAACAGTTGGTTTAATTAAATACTTTGACCAGGACTACAGCTTACAGAAACATGTCTGAGGACTGTCTCAAAGCACAATCAATCCGAGAGGTTTTTATACCATTTTGGGTGTAGTAAAAGTACATCCGGAAATCCTTATTTGGTAATGGAATGCGGGCCTTGTCTGTGGAGTAGTAAATAAAACGTCCCTGAAAACAAATGCAGGTGGGCCTCGACCTTGCGTATACACAATGTGGCCCAGTGGGTAATGCGTCCAGATGTCCGGAATGAGGGGCACGTGATCACTGCATGTACTGTGTCCTGATTGGCTGCAAGTTCTGAACTCCATGTTACATCTGACTTTATGGGGTTTGGGGAATGTGTGCACCCCTCTGGCCATGTGTGCTTTATTGAGGCCAATTTCCCTGGACCACTATGGTGTCATTGCTGTTATCTGGGGGATGGATCAGAGTTTCCTGTTCGCATGTTTGTCTGCCGGCTACATGCTACCCCACCTGTGCCCTGTCAATCAGTTTCAGCAAGCCTAGGTTGCAGAGCATGCCTGATCACATATTTCTGAGTCATGGTTGATGGAGATTTCATGACTGGCGAATTTGTTAATAGTATTTCGATTTCGGTCGTGTATGCAAGTGTATAATTTTAAGCATTAGCATAGTTTTTATCAATATCAACAAGTGGGTTGCCAAATCTATTACTTCAGCTTTATGAAAATGATGATATGCGTTTGACCTTGCATACCACTTGTGTTTAAATTTGATTGGATGTTGTTGATTTTGCTTGCTTCCCCTCTTTTCACAAATTTACAGGGTTGTGATTGCATCTTTATCTGTGTGTTAGATTAGGTTGTTATGTGCAAAGAAATTACTTATTTCAGCACAAGGGGGGTTTATTGTCCTGTTCGTTTTTAGATCTAAACTCAGAAAAAGATGTAAGGTTTTTCGGGCTGACTGATGTCATTTTGTAATCTTTAGGATTTTCAGAGGTATTAAACAACAATACAATACAGTACAAAGGGCATTTGTAGAGCGCACGGTTGCTCCCGATGGAGCGTCGGGCGCTAACAGCAGGACTGTCATATCAGATGAAAGAGACTAAGCATTGAACAGGTGGGTCTTTAGGCATTTCCTTAAGATGGTTTTGAAAGGAGCCAGCCAAACGTTGAGAGGAAGCGTATTCCACAGCTTAGCCGTCAGAAAAATAGAAAGAACTTCCATTCCTTGTTTGGCCCTATGGATCCTAGGAATCTGCAGGGGCCTCTGGAAGTTGGACCAAAGAGATCTGCTCTAAAAGTAGGGCCCAAGTCTACATCTTTAGTACCCAGGTCCCATATTCTCCAAAGCTCTGCAGGTGAAAATTAGCACATTGAATTTGATGAGGCTGCTTACAGGAAGCCAGTGAAGCTGGTGAAGATGTACCGCCACAGATGGTTGAATCAGGATTTTAAAGATAAGACACATAGCAGCATTCTGTATGATCTGCAGCCGTTGCAGATGGTAAGCTGGCCAGCCCAGGTAAAGACTGTTAGCATAGTCCAATTTAGTGGTGACAAGAGCATGGACAGCAGTCTTAAGCGTAGTCACAGGTAGCAAATGTGACATCCTTCTCAGAGATTTCTAAGTGGCAAAAGCAGCTTGCTGAAACTGCTTTGACCAGTGTCTCAAACAATAGGATTTAGTCGAACTTGATGCTCAAATTTATAACGCAGGTCGACGGGATGGGAGGAGCCCCTATCTCAGATGGCCACCAGCTCAGAGGATCAGGGTTCGTGACAGTGCTAAAAAATATAATTTCCTTGGTGTCAGAATTTAATTTGAGACAATTTTCGCCCAGCCAAAGACATACTGTTTTGAGGCAATCATTAAAGGACTTAACTTGCTGAGATTTGTTGTCAGTAACAGAGTGTGATTCCTTATTAGGTGATGGGAGAAGTTCACCAGCTGAGCTAAAGATGGTTAATTGCCTGGCAAGACAGTAGTTACTCTAGTATGACCCTTTCGAAGATACTTTTGCTCTCTCTTCTGGTTTTACTTTATCCATCTATATTTGGGTTTTTTCAAACTGAGTAAGGGTTGAATTTTGGACTGGAGGATTTGTTGGCGTTTATAATAGGGGCAATATTTCTGCCTCGAAAGAAATGTGCACCACAGCTGTGTGTATGTTTGCAGCGGGGTTCTTCACCCAGACATTAGTAGAAATTTCAGATAAGGAAGGTGTAGTATCAGATTAAGTGACACGTTAGCTTTGCTAGAGACACAATTTTCCTTCCTTTACAAAGATATCCAGCATTTTGCTAGTGTTTCTGGTTTATCTATAAAGGGGAAACACTTACAGAATGTGTGGCTTGGTTTTTGCCCAGTGGATCAAGCTAGTTAAGATTTCTAATTTTGTGTCTTTCTCTGCTATGTATTTTGCCAAGTTATTAATAAATCAATTTACATTTTTAGTTTGTCTGTTTAAAAATGTAAACCTCTAACTGTTGAATAGAGCATCTTCGAGAACATTGCCCATGCATGGCGTTTGATGCGATTCTCCAGATGGTTAGGAGAGTGTGCGTTGTTGACCGTTGCAAGGGAGAATGCAGTGTGGACCGGACATAGATGAGAAGAGTCTCTGTGGTAACGAGTGACCCTCTACCAGAAGCAACACTGAGGCATCTGCTATTTCCACAAACTGTGACTAATCATTGTTAATTAGTTCCTTATCAGGAAGTCAGAGGCTTTTATGAAACCGGTATTGAGCATTCTCTACCTGACACTCGTCCTCATTCATGTGGAGGGATTGAGGAGCAGGGGGACACCAATTATTCCCATTTTGTGTTCATTTGAATTTGTTACATTGGTTTATTGCTAGGTTAGGTGTCATAGGAGAAAGGAGAGGTTTACGTCGTCTTTGTTTTGCACTGTCCTTTTTTTTTTTTTAAATATACTGCTCCCGAAGAGTTTCTGTTTTGTTTGTCATTTCTTTATTTTGCCTGGCGGGGCAGCAACATTGCTCTAGTGTGCCTTGACCTCATAGTAACAGGCCTGCTTGTATTTTTGAGAATCATCCAGTCACGTTAATATTGCTTTTTAGGCAAGTTGAAAGTATACTGTCAGTGTCTAATTCTGAGTCCTTAGGTTGCGCCTCCGCTTCCCTTACAAATATGTTAGAGAGGCTGCATCTGCCAACTCTAGACATCTGCAGGCTGACCGAAGGCGCCTTTAAGCCTATACTGAGGAGCTTTCATGTCAGCATTCCACTGCAGAATTCTCGCCGCTAAGGGCACTCCTTGGAGGACGTTTAGGGCATACTTTTGGCTCTTCAGGGCAATCTAGGTGGCAGCCCCCATTGCTAGTCTTGAGGGCTAACTCTACAATTATTTCTGGTTAGGTTCTGAGATAGCGAAGACAACATTTTTACTTTGCATTTGAAAACCAAATAACTACAGTGGAACATGCACAGCTAGTTTTTACGTGGTTGTGTCAGTAACGTAATAGCTGGAAACAGAGGTACAGAACCTTTTAAAACATAACTAGTTAATGACAAAGAACAATGCCAATCATAATCATCTTCTAAGCATCCAGTATCAGCTGGACTCTGCTGACAGCTCCTTAGATGGTGCTTGTCCTTGAAGGTGATCCTTAGGTGGACAGAAAAGACAATTCTGAGTTATTCTCCAGCGGTTGCAAATTACCCGCTGATCTCCATGAAGACTCTCTCAGATCACTGAAACAGCTGTACTGGTGTTCTCTACAGTAGGATTTTATTTTTATTTCCAGTAGCTTGTACAATTCCTCAAACTAGTCTTATTTTATTTAGTTTTCATCATCAGTAAATAGAATATCTGAACTTCAAATTTAATATCTTATCCATGTTGCTTCTGCATTTCCAAGGGATAAGTACAAGGGACATTAGACTTTTTACACTAAGAAATGTTTCGAGGTCATGCTACTTTCCTTCCTCTTCAATACCAAGTAATTTGATCACTTCAGCCCTCAGTCAGCTCTATTCTGTGGTCTGTTGAAAATTATTTTTTAATTTAATCCCCACTTGCTTTTAATATTTCACTAACTTCGTTAACTTTAGCACCTCCTTTATAGAGGTCTTGTTGTGGGGTTCAACAGGGACCGCTACACGTTTAAGCTTGACATCTTTTTAGAATGGTGACTTTTATATGTGCCTTGTACTTACACAATAATACCCTTAGAAATTATTTTGCAAGCATCACATTTCTTGGTAAGCATTTTATCATGTTGCCTGTACACTAGGTCCAAGGCTAGGAACATTTGAAAGTGATGCCTTTGCATTTGGATGTCCGGTTGGAGACAGCTTCAAGTCTCAAGACAACCACATCAGCACTGCACCTTTGACACAGTGTGATTGGAACCATGATTTATTATATAAAGCGAGGCAGAGGAACGCTTCTGCTGATATCCTGGAACGCTGTGCACTGTGACTGAGATTCAGCCCCGCAAACTCCAGCCTTAATCCTGCTCTATACCAAATCGGCTTCCTGATATATCACACACAGGTATGGGAGGTTTGGTTGTCCCAAGAGATCTGCAGACAGTACTCGCACTATGCTCTTTTTTTTTATAAAGGTTTAACTTTTATCTTTTTTACCTTTCTTATAATGCTGGTTACAATGCTTTGTTTCATCCTACTGATATTTGCAGGTCACGCTTTTTACACAAGAACACAATTGTTACAATAAATGTTTAACAACCCAATTTGTAGCTTTCTTGTGTCTCCCTTGGGCATACCAAGTAACAACAAAAAGGTAGTTCTGTTTCCACGATTTCCTTGGGGAATTAGAGTGGTCATGTTCTGAGGTTGCAGATACCAATTGGTACCCTGGAAGGGTTCAGATGGCGCACTGTGAGCTAGCTAGGAATCTGGCCAATATATTCTGATGAAATGTGTGGAGTCAGTCACCATGTTCTGTTGGTTATGCTGTCCAGATACAGTCCTATGTAATTCGTAGGAACCATATTAGAATCTTTTATGACAAAATTCCATGTGATGTTCCATCGATGGCTCTCTGGGGGGGGGGGGGGGGCTTTCTCACATGCTTCTAGCTTAGGGCGGGCACCTGGAAAGAAAATGTCACTTATCCAGTAGACGTCTGTTCGTGGCATGTAGTGCTATATATTCACATGCTGTGCATACTTCCGCCATCTAATATTGGGCCTGGATGTGTGCAAGTCGCTTTTCTCTGAAGAAGTCTTTCAAATGACGAGGTTGGGTGACTCCGGAAATGTACATGAGCTTAAGGCAAGCCACAAGATGCTATACACTCGAGCTATCTAAGGGATTGAGGATCCCATTTTCTTCAAAATTCAAAAAGGGTTGTCGACTCAATGGTGATGAGGGAGATTAAGGTTCAGGGCCAACTAATTGTGAATGGAATTCCGATTATACTGGAAGAGTTTGAGGCAACAGCTTTTACTACTCCAGTTGCCAAGGCAGCATTTTCCCTTCTTCCTTCGGGAATCCGTGGAATATTTTTCCATGACAAAGCTTTGGACATTGGACAATAAAAAGTCATGGGTATCCCAGCTGTATAAGACATGATTGTGCAAGTGAGGGCACATCTCTATTGGCCAAAACGCTATGGGAAAAAGAACTTGGCATAGCCATGTTGGAGGGCAAGCGATAGAAATTCTGTTGTGAACAAGTTCGGTAGATTTTGATTAACTATCATCACAAATTTCTGTACTTTAAATTTATTAACAGAAAATACAACACCCCGGTGTCAGTAAACAAATATGACCCTTTGGTAAACCTGGAAAGTAACCGATGTCACTATGATTGTTTTAATTTTCTACACATTGCATGGGATGCCATGGGAATATCCTGATATTGGGGTAAGGTTAATACACGGTTAGACGAAATCATGAGATGTAAACTATGTCTGACACCCATGGTGGCCTTTCTAGAGCATGTTTCTGAGATTCCAAACTTTATAAGAATATTGGCCAGCCTGTTACTACTGCCTGCTAAGTGTAGAGCGGTTATGGCCTGGATGAAGGGCACACGCCCACAATACACAACTGGATTCATGTCAAAGTCTATTGTAATGAAGCTACTAATTGGTGTGCAATACTTGTACCACCCAAGGGTAAACCTAAAGATATTTGGGACGCATTTAGGGCATACCGGGAGCATCATGCCGGTCCCAGCAAATGGCCACTGGAAATAAGACACCGGATGAGTCGAATTGTTGAACTATTAGCTGTATCTGACTACTAGCCTGCTATGTGCAAGTGATATGCTGGGAGTCTTGACCCGATGGAAGTTTCCTTTTCATGTCCTATTTATGACTGTTATCAAATTGTCTGCTAGCAAACATGCATCTCTTCTCACCAACCGGAATGTTACTCTGCCTTATAAAAAAGGGTTTGCGGCTTTGTACTAATGCTATTTGTATACGGACTTTCTCTTTGTGATATGTCATGCATGCAGTCAATGCTAAACTTTTTTCGTGCTGCAATGTTTGTCCAAGTTTATCACACAACTTAAAGCGTAAAAAATATATATATAGCCAGCCTCATTAATAACATTTTAGAAATTATATGATTGAAGAACGCAAATTCAACACCTTGAGATTCACAGACAATTTTCTGCACCCATATGACCTCAGAAAGAGTTGATTCGGAAGTCCAATTTGCAGCACAGAAAACAGAGTAGACTCAAATCAGTGATAGGGCTTGTACCGCATTTAATCACCTAGCCAGTGACAGCATGGTCTTCGCACAAATGTTCATCAAACCCTTCTAAGAATCCTTCAACCTGGCTCTATTCCGTCAAATGTTTAATCTTTCGGTTGACAGCATAGATCAGGGGAACAAGAATATGATTCCACTTGGGTTTAACTTACAATCCAATGCTCCTACTCATAAGGCTGTCCATGTACCTGGCCTAGCCATGATATACAACAGAAAAACAAGTAGCCACCATGTTTGACCCTCCAAATCTGAGCAATGTATTCTTTAGTTACAAACCATGCCTTCAACTTCATCCAGTCCCCCAGACAAAGAGCTAAATAGATTTTTACCCATAAATCAAGTAACTCCTGATGCGTCAGCATTAGATATAGTACCAGACTGTCCTGGACTCCTTCCTATCCCTTTAGCAAGTCATTCTTAAGACAGATTGAGCTTTCTGGTTCTTTTCACTCAAACACTGCCCACAAGTTTTAAAGTGACACCACCACATTGAGCAAGATTAGAGAATTAAAATAAAAATAAACAAAAAACATGTTTCACCTCAATTGGCTTATCCTAAATAAAAATCTCCAAGCAAAACCTAGTAACATGCAATAATAACCAACTACCTGAAGAAACTCACTGCAAATCCCACAACTATACCAAAGATGAAATCATTTCTAGCTTTTTGTGCTACAGAAAGATTTTGTATAGGTGTCACAAAAGAAGTTCAGACTTATACAGAATTCCATAACTTAAAGGGTGATCACTAGAATGCTTTAGGCTTGCAAATGAAAAACATAACAGGTTTACAGATAGAAGAAAGGCAGTTGCCACCCCTAGAAATGAACGCCATTCATCATACTTAGTTTATCAGCCTAGGACTCAACGAGTCACAAGATTTTGGGCACCTGCATACAAGAATGAATTGGAGTGACTGTAACTACTTCACAAAGAGCAGTGGGTGGGGAGGGGAGAAAACAACCAAATGCTACAGTCCTCAATTAAAAAGCTTTGTGTAATGTTGTAGGACCATTTTTGTGTTAGATCTTTATTTGAACATATAAGTGCGCAATGTAGCCCAGGTCAGAAAAAACACTTTAATGCCACCCCAGGGGTAGTATTTATAAAAAAGTAAGTGCTGGCCATACAGGGAAATTTTGGTCTCCTTCGTTTAGAGTGACAAAATAAAGTTTTATTTCAGAATTTGTCTGGTATTATTTATTTTATACCTTTCTGCTTTTTAATTTTCAAAAGATTCAAAAGATACGTTATACAAAAAAGACACACCCAATTACATTTATCATACAGTATGTTCAAGCGTATAAACACATTACACAAAACAAACAATACATATATCTGAATTTCATATATACATTAATACAAAAATTTTATGCAACAACATCATTAATCATATTTGCACTACTTTGTCTATAAAGAGAAAACATTCTCTATACTCAAAAAGGAGAAATCAAATGGAGATAACAGTCTATGTACACAACAATACAAATTAGGCTGAGAGTATGAATCAAAAACTCAGTATAACACAAAGACAGTTGTTTAGAGCAGTTATCAAGTGCTTCTCTCCAAATGGCCGACGCGTTTAATACTGTGCGTCCACGGACGTTTCATTGGGAGGTACCGGTTACAGCGAGGTGAATAATCAAGACCGAATGGCTGTTTGAGCACTGTTTAAAACCTAAAATCGAAGGTATTTTGTTATACACGTTTTTGAGAACCGTATTATTGAGAAGGGATACTGAATAGGTGAAGTGACCATGCTTCCCGTTTTTGACAGGTTCCAGTGCACTCAGCGGGGCTCCCCTGTGCACGAAGTCAAAACCAATTTTTGGAAAGAGACGCGAGTACTCGCAGGTAAGAGCGAGGCTCTCGTGTGTTTGGCAAAAGGCAATTGGCTCTCCATTAGATAAACATAATTGATTCTGATTCCATTCCCCCCCTTAGATATCACGACCGGAATTTATAGCGCTTACTGAACCCCACTCACCAATGACGTTTATATAAGGTATGAACCCATGAGTTGGAGCTCTTTTATTTTTCACTTGATCAGGCTATAATAGACCTAGTAAGAACTGACGTCATTTCTCCTTTCTATTTTTGCATAACCCTCACAGGATAGAGTCGTTACGCCCTGACGAGAACACGCTAAGTAAAATAGCGAGTTCGAAACGCGTCGGCCATTTGGAGAGAAGCACTTGATTGTAATTGGGTGTGTCTTTTTTGTATAACGTATCTTTTGAATCTTTTGAAAATTAAAAAGCAGAAAGGTATAAAATAAATAATACCAGACAAATTCTGAAATAAAACTTTATTTTGTCACTCTAAACGAAGGAGACCAAAATTTCCCTGTATGGCCAGCACTTACTTTTTTATAAATATTACAGAGGGTCCAGCTGACCATACGTCCCAAGGACCTACCTCCTTGTCATTTACACCCCAGGGGTAGTAAGCACTACATATATGCAAATAAAGTACAATAAACTAACACTTTCCAATTTAGATGTATGCAGACCATGCTCATTAACCTGAAATGTTGTGATTACATAATTCATGATGAACTCTGCTGTTCATGTACCTGTAATAGTTTTGTAGCTTCTTATTTTGAAATGTATTCGATACTTGCATGCTTTGCACATTCTTCTATGTGTTTTGTCCACATCTGAGGTTACGGAGACATTGATGGCAGCTATAAAACATATCCTGGGTGGAAACCCCGAAATGGGAAAACATTTTCTGTTGCTGGGAACCAAGACACAAGATTCCACGTTGTCGCCTTCGAGACAGATTTGCCCGCTCATGCCATTCTTTGATGGAGTCCGAGTGATGACTATGTGATGGTACCCAAACGAGACAGAGTCCTTGATAATTGCAATTAAATACTATATAAATATATATTAACAAATTACAAGTGTTTCATATAGTGTACAAGATTACTTCCCCTTCCTTGCCTGCTATGGCCCTTCCAGCTTTTTTAATGTGCAGGAGTTGCAGCAAGGGGGGGCACAGTACAGAAGGGGAGGGGTGAGGAAATGCTTAGCAGTTGGATCAGTGGGTTTGTTCGTACAGGAAGTAATGTTGATTGGTGCCTTATGCTGATGGGCCCATACACGGATTTGCTGCTCACCTCTGCTGATGGTACACTCGAGCAGCACATTTTCCCCAAACTCCCTTTAAAATCTACAGTTTTTGTATTTATTTCGAGCTATCCCCCTACTCATTCCTACTTCTTTTTTTTCTCGGATGGAAAGAATGTTCGCAAGGTTCTTGTGGTGTTATCATCGTAGTAGACGATCTATCAAATATTGTACCTTGCCTAGAGAAAGAGGCGGCTGGGGTATTCCTAACCTTCGCTTACATCACTGGACCGCTATCCTTCAACATATAGGGGTTTTAATATTACCACTGGACCCTACACAAGATTTTGCAACCCCATCGATTTATGAAATGTTATTAGGCCCCGAGGCGAGGCAATGTTTGAATCGGATTATTGAACAGAGTTACTACAAAAAGACAAGATTTAAGGTCATAAGGACCGCAGTGAAAGTATGGAAAAAAACTAAGAAAATTCTAGGTATTAATATTAATTTAAATACATATACCCCGTTGAAGAACTGTCCTTTATTGCCGAATACATTTAGTGATCAAGTAATGACTAATTGGGGGAGGGCTGGAATAACTCATTTAGGACATCTAATTCAGGGACATCAATTAGTATCTTTTGAATATTTACAAAATATCTATAATTTAAACAGAAACAACTTTTTTAAATATCTCCAAGTACGGAGCTTCCTGGAGCAGAAAATATGCATTAATCAGATCATATTAGATAAGATAGAAATCTTTGAATTAATGCAAGATCTAAAATGGCTCCAATATATCAGTTATTTTTAGACGAAATGAAGGATGATCTACAAGATCGGAGATAAAGTGGCAGAATAAATTAGGGGTTGAACGGATTAATATTACAAAGAGCATAGATATAGCCAACCGGGTATTGCTTAATGGTTCATTGAATAGTCAACACTTTATGTCCATCTTCAAACTATACTATACTCCGAGTAAGATCGTGAGATGGAAATCAACTAGGGGAGATAAGTGGAATCGATGTGGTTTAATTGCGGCTGACGCACTCCATATGTTCTTTTATTGTCCCAGACTTTCTCAATACATTCAAGAGATTGAGTTTTTTGTAACAACCAAGCTGGGCATCAAAGTACAACGGTCAGCGGAGTTGGTAATTCTTGGCTCTCAAGAAGAAGGACAGGGTGGATGGTCTTCTTTCGAAGAAGGATTTTTTTTTTATTTGTATGTCTATTTTTCGATCATGTATAACGGCTATATGGATAGATGCCGATCAACCGACTTTTTTGAACTGGCAAGCAAAACTTTAGTCTACATATCATTTAGAGATGTCTCTGTATAAAAGGAAGGGTATGAGGAAAAAAATGATGGGAGCAAAGATATGGCGTCCTATTACAAATTGGTTAAAACATTGATATGACAAAGTCTGATGTTTAAGCTTTTATGTCTTGATTATAATTCTGTATGAATTAAGAAATTGTAATTTTGATCGGTTCACTGACATTTAAAACAATAAAAAAAAATTTTTTAAAAATCTACAGTGAGACCATCCAGTCTCGCTTGCCCCTTGGTAGAGAACCCTCTGTCCAATTATCATCTATCCATCAGGTTCAGAGATCCATGGTTCAAGATTACCAAGCCACCTAAGGCTAGAATGGATTGATCAGCCTTTTTTCTAATGTGATTGGTTTTGCTGCAACATTAAGGTTTATTTTATTATTAGACCTTTCTATTCTGAATCGATCACATTTTTGGCTGCATCCGTAAGACTGTCACCACCTGGGGGAGTAATGGAGAAGGAGTATCTTAGCTGCTGAGGAAGGGTTTGGACAGTTGTCCCACACCAGTGGCTTGACCAGTGTCACCTTCCAGCCTGACCATCAATGATCATGAAGTACTGAATACGGTATTGGGGCTAGTCTTTCCCACCGATCTGGAACTTTCAAAAGCCACTATGGAAAAGGCTGCTTTTATCTGTAGTTGTGGTCTACAGGGAACTGCAGACTATGGATATAGAGCAAGAATAAAGCATCTAATCTCCAGCAGTTACCTTAAAAGACCCACAGGAAGGCCATTCGACCTTTAGGTACAGCCACATCCTTGTCCTCTTTACTGATTTACTACTTTAATATTTAGCGATTTGTTGTAATCTATATACCAGTGCATGTTCAGCAACATTCTTTGTCGAATAAAAGCAGTAAAAGACTTGTCTTAGAAAGAAGAGCCTGAGGTCTCACTCGGACAAATCCAGAAACCTGCTCAGCCAAAACATCAAGCCCAGAATGCCTGAAGGATTGATGAGTTACTGCAACATTGACACTGAGCTGGCAGTGTTCTTTACAACCCTTTGCGATGAGATTGCATCGTAATGATGACCATCCTCTTTCTGCCATTGATTTTCAATCTGTTCTGTCATATTCAGTGTGCATTTTTGTGCACACTAGGTTAACTCTGCAAGTTCAATAATTACAGATGTTGCTTTCTTTATGGCACCAATATTCACACCCCCCCCAACCCTCCCCAATAACTTTCTCACAACTTCTAAATACAATTTGATCAAATATGTGGTACTGATTGAAGGAGGCATCACTACAGACCCAAAGCAGCTGGAGGTGGTCACACACATCCAGGTTTACCCGAGGACATAGAACAAATGACAAAATGAAGTCTAGTGCCACCCTGTGATCTGTCCGGCAGATAGAGAAGTTACATATATAAAACTACTCAGTCTTATATCATTATAATAGATTTCCAAGCTACAGAGAATGTAGGGAAAAATTAAGATAAACATATGCAACCAAAAGAGGGGAGCTGCCTGTGTAATGAGCAATCTGCAGGAAGATTATACATAAGTGAAGGTTTTTCCAAAGATTCGTTTTTGCTCATATTCAACATCTATAAAAATTCAAAAAGGCATGCTGGTGAAAATGAGGATACCAAGAGTGTAACAAAACAAATCTTGGCAAAAAACTGTTGCCAGACCACAGAAAATAAATACGCCTCACCTCACTTCTTGCATCAGAACCTACACAGCAGGCATTACCAAAAGTAATGTTTGTTCTTCTGTACAGGAACCTCATGAACTTACTTCAACTTTATTTGCTTCAGCTCTTTTGCCTTGTGAGATGAAGGTAGGATGACTAGCAATAAAAAGGATCTGAAGGCATGTAATATAAGTGGGAGGTTTAGAGAAAGCCTTTGCCAACAGTGGGGTATATCAATGCTTGGAGGAGGTGTACAATTTAACAAGAATCATGTAAAAACAAAACAAACTGTGGAAAACAATAACCACAAAAAAAGGTTTAAACAATTAGAAGAATGGAGGATTGAATGTGAAAACCCGAAGAAAATTTTTTTTATATTCCATCAGTATTTAGTATGCTACCCTAGTAGTTCTGGTCAATTGATTCCAATAATTACCAGCAATTCTTCCTCAATGTCTCCTTCAGATCCTCTTGTTTACGTAGATTAAATATTCTTCGCCTTAATTCTGATGGGAAGAGAACCATTCTTCTGAGGATATGGTCTACTCTTTTTGGAGAAGTGAAGATTTTCCTTTTGGAAGTACATTGCATGAATAGCACGTCCAGCACAATAGAAAAGTTTCCAAAATGTAGACCGACTCATTAATGTTTCAAGTAAGTTGAAGGCAATCTGCAACAGTGACACAATAGATCTCTTTGATAAGTCAATAATCTATGAAAAGAGGTGCCCCCAATTAGTTTGCTTAGGGGCCAGGCCGTCAAGGTCATAGCTTTGGTAAACATTTCTAATGCAGTCGTCATGACCAAAGATAGTATAATCATGAATCTGAACAATGGGCCACTGATAATATACTCACAAAACTCTAAGGAGATTGGCTAGTCCAGCAACTCCAGTGCTTATAGAATCAGTAACAGAAAGCAATCTAGCGATTTTGCTTTCTTGCAAACCTGTACATAAATTCAAAATTAAGCAAAGGCCATGCCTTATTTTGGCAGCAGATGTACTTTGAACACAAACCCACAGTCTTGTGAGTGTGTAGGATACACTCCCATCACACGTTTACAACAAATAACTTACTATTGTATCAGCAGTTGAAAAGCCCTTAAATAGATCTTGATAGAGAATAGAGGAACCAGCAATTTCGTGTGGTTAGAGTGGACCTTTGGGACTGCTGAATACAAGCAAGTACTGCTGCAACTGTTAAAGAGGTTGATGTTATCCGGAACAAAAGAGAAGCTACAACAAGAAAATAGGTGCATGTGTGGAACTGTGTCAAGAACAGTCTTGCAGGAGAAGCCAGGCTAGGCCTTACAGCTGTCTAAGCTGAAATGCTCTATGTAGTTTATCAGTCTTTTCACCCAAAACGAATCCAATCTATCCAAGTGAGTGCACAAAGCCTGCATGACACATGCACCGATTTTGAATGTTGGGACCCAACTTGATATGGCTGGTGGCCAGTAGCTAAATCATCAGTTTAAAAAATGGCTAGGAATGCTGTTCTAGTGGACTGCAGTAGTACAGGTACATAGAACCAAGCAACAGAGTCAACATTTCTACCCATTGGATCCAAGTACTTTGACTCCCTAGCCAAGTGGCAAAAAGGAAGGCATTTGAGTGCTACTTACGAGGGCAATCCTGCACCCCAAGCTTCCTGACGATGTGCACTGAATAATTCAGGATCCTTAGCTACAGGTCTAAATTTATGAGAGCTGCACTCTGGATGGCTAGGAAGAAAAATATTTTTCTCATGATGCCGCACTGTAGTCAACAAGCGAGTCAAAGTGACCACCTCTTATGTAAGCAAATGTTGGGATGGGACCCAATAAGCACCTTGCGCTCATAATAGGTGGTGTTATGAAGCAAGCTCAAACGTATCTGCTGCTTTCCTGAACACAGTTGTGCTCCTCCATTGAGAAGTAGAAGTGTTAGTGATTTCTCCTCTCAGGGGAGTGTAACATGCAAAGTTCTTATGCCAATAGGTGTTCGGTATGTTGTTATTTTCTATGCAACCCATTCTGGAATCCTGATTGCATCAAGGTACTGGCCAGGTTCTGCAGTGTTGGCTCTTTGTCAGGTGCCTGCTCTACCTGGGACTTATTGGTAGCTGATGCAGCCATAGGTACTTTTTAATAAAGGAAATTTCTTTACTACACTACTTGGCTCCAGCGTCTTCTGAAGAGTTATTGTGTGCCTGCCACCCTTCTTTGCGTTGTTTACAGGGAGATATCCCACCTCACTAGCATTCTGCAAGTTTAGAAGGAGGCTTGCAACAGTATCCAAGCGTGACAGGTGCTGACCCACCAATGAAAGGTCGTTGCCATCCCTCTTCTTAGGGCTCTGTGAAATATGAAGCATCTGAATCCGAAACAAAGAGTGTCTCAAATCTCTGCAACTACTGTGTGGGTTGAGTATCCTCTGAATAAATGAAATATCCTCTGAACAAGGCCCTCTTCTTTGAAAATGGTGTGGATACCTTTTTTTGCGCTTCTTTTCAAAATCAGATTATACATGTAGACAGAAGGGGTAGGCAAGAATGAGTCAGATGCCACAGGGCAAACTTTGCACTGTGCCATCCAATTAACTAGAGGCACCAAACGTTTCAGAAGTAGCGCTGAACAAGGCCTTCCAAGAACTCATGATGAAAAGGAAGAAAATAAACTCAACTGTAACTGTGTCAGCAAATATTTGCAACATACAATACATAACCCCCTGAACAATGCAAGATTGATGAAAGCCTCAAAGTTTACAGGTTCCCCAACAAAGACATATTTAGTCAGATTAAAATTCAGAGAGGCCTATGTAGTCAAAAACAGTGCTAGCGAAGGCACCACTCACACAAGACCAAAAACTCCTAAGTGCAAAGGAAGAAGAATGGACTCTTATGGTTATGCCTCTTGAGGTCTGTAGAGTGGTAGGCCTATAAGGAAGCATCAACTTTGCAAAACTCTGTGATAACTCAAAAGGTCAAGCAAGTAGATAAATCCTGAGCCCCACTAAATAATGGCAGCTGTGATTCACAGAATTAACGCAAGCATGCTACAGGTGTGGGTGGTGACTGTATAGGAAGTACCAGTCATGCTGCCGAAGTCACTAGATCTTTGCCTAGCACGCAATAGGGAAATGTATTAACATTTGTCTGATGAATTGGAGGGACTTCTGGCTGAGAAGTCTGCAGGAAGAATATGCATTAAAAAGACCTGTCACCTCCTCTTAACAAAATAAAGAAGGCCTGTTGCAAAGTATTCTAACCTTGCTGCTAAGAAGCAGCCCACCACACCATCAGATCTCCCACACTATATAAACAATCAAAGGCTATAAAAACACTGTTGGATCTGCTTTAGACTTCGGCTCACTGGTGCTTCAACAGGTTATGTACCTAACAATTTTAAGTTAAGAAATCTCTAGTTCCAAATAATTTATAGATGTTATAGGGTGGTTTCATGCCCATAATTAGTCCTGCACTATGCCCCTAGTGAAAAAGACCAGGCTTTATGAATATGAGAGCCATATCATCAGACACAAAGAGTATCAGAGAGCATCATCAACACATCATCACCAAATCTAGCACTAACAGAATATCATTGCACGACACAAAACACCATTCTACAATATGCAACAACAACACACAAAAATGACAACCTAAAGCACAGCAACATAGGTCTTCATCCATCGGCTTACTTTTACAAAGAGTGTATTTTCTATTCTTAACTTTATTACACAATATAGGGCGCAGGCACTAGAGCATACATTTGAAATATTTTCCTTGTATCATCATATAGGTCTTTAAATCACTTGTGAGTTTACACTCCCTTCGCCTGCAGCCTCAAGATCCATGGGCATACACTGTGTACCTCAAGTGCGGTCAACTATAGTTCATATTTCCTCTCTTGATTAGGCTACAAAGCATAATACATTCTGGCAAGCTGTTTCAGACAAACACAATGTGCAGTGATAACATTTTCTTGAATTAATGAGAGGTGAGACCTTACTCAAGATCTTACACAACATATTTGTATTCAGAACCACCCAAATTACACCTACTTCGAATTGACAGCCCTAGGTGGGCTGGAAAGTGATAGCAGTGAACAGTGTGTGATGGTGGACGTTGTAGAGGCTAGGTGTTTTTCCTTCATTAAAGAAAGTTGTGTATGTTTAATTCGTGCATAGGTACTTTAGAATAGAAAGCTAAAGAAGCTTAAATAAAAAGGCACAATTAGAACAAAAATAGTAAGTAATTTTACCCTTAGCAGCTCTGCTGATGTTGGCCTGTCCTGAGGTATTTTCTGCAAGCAATAATCAACAAATCCCCTAAACGAATCCGTCCTGCAAGTGAATTAAATCAAATAAATTAACATTTAACAAATACAATGAAATTACTATTGCAGGTCTACTGGTCACCTGGCACTGCAAGATTTAGAACACAAAACAAATTTACGAGTCTGGCTTTTTGGAGAGGTAGTTTAAAAAAAATATTTATTAAAGTTTTAAAAGTACAAAAATCGGCTAAGTATCAGCAATACCATATATAGTCGAAGAATTTGGATAAGTACATGACATTCACAAAGAAAGAAATTAATCAGCCATACACAGCAGGGTAGACCCAAACTCGTTCCAAATATCCTCCCATGTTCTTCCTTCTTAGGTGACCCCGTTTTCCCCCGACCACATGTGATCTCTACCACTCTCTAGGGTGGGTGTGTTAATACGTATATTCGGAGGGGATCCCATATATCACTCGGCCTGGAGGCCTGAGGAAGGAGTTCGGCGTATATGAGGGATTGTCCCTGCCACATTATGAGATTTTGGATCCAATCCCTAAATTTGGGCGCCTTACCCTGCCCCCACCCCCACCCGCAAGCCACCTTCCTTTTTGACAACAAAAGCCCCAATGCAGCACATTTCCTACCAGTGGCCTCCAGCTCTTCTCTGTACCCAAGCACGGCCAAAATGGGGGAAATCGGCAATAGCACCCCAGGCATTTCCCAGAGCGCTTCGAGGATTTGTCGCCAATATGCCATGATGGGATCGCATTCCCATGCCAAATGAAGGAAGTCTGCATTACACCTGTCACAGCAATCATCCATCCAGAGTTGAAACTTATGCACCTTGGCGGTAGTGTAATACAGGCAATAAAGAAATGTATAATGTATTATCCTCAAGTGGCTAGTGGTCGATATGCTCCCTGGCTGCTTACAACAATATATCCACGGGTTATCCACCAGGGGTGAGCCTAACTCCACCTCCCACTGAGTCCCGGAATCTGTGGGAGTGCACACCGCCAGCGCCTGTGTGTAGCGGTATAGCATGCAGACTACATGAGACGGGGAAGTGCACTGTAGTATTATGTGTAATAGGCCCAGTGTTTGCGGCTCGTGAGGGAAGTCAGAAGTAATGGCCTTAACACTCTGATGAAGCCTCACATACATGAACAGCTCCCTGGGCGTGGGTTCATCGTTAGAAAATAATTTGTTTTAGTTTTAAAACTACCGCCAGCATACAGATCACCCCTCGTGTTCATTTTGAACTAGCGTAGCTTTTGCTGGGACGCAACCCCTCCCCCTATCTCAAGGTCTGGGGACCACACAAGTTGTAGTCTTGGAGAGTACAGCTTCGACATACAGAGTCTAGTGGCTATGTCCCTCCACGCCGCATTAGTGCAGTCTACCATGGTCCCTGCCCTTGGCTATATGCGCGATAAATCCCACCAGTGGAATGGGATCCACGTATCCCTGCTCAATAGCGAAGTGTGGCATGTAAGGGGGAGGGCGGAACCAGTATTTGGCATAGTGTGCCTGTGCGCATATATAGTATAGGTTCATGTCTGGTGCTTCGAAGCCCCCTTGCGAGAAATGGCGAGTCAGGATGTCCCACTGTAGCCTTGCCTGTCTGCCCCCCCCTACGCCAGCCTGATTAACTGTGATTGGAGCAGTTTTAAAAAATGTGGGCAGGGCTGTACAGTAGATTTAGGAACAGGCACAATAGTTTGGGTAGCATTATCATTTTAATTAGTGATATACGCCCCACCATTTAGAGGGGCAGGGCAATCCAGCGCTTTAGACGCCAAAGCAA
Source organism: Lissotriton helveticus (assembly GCF_964261635.1). NCBI lineage: Eukaryota > Metazoa > Chordata > Amphibia > Caudata > Salamandridae > Lissotriton > Lissotriton helveticus. The sequence continues at coordinate 859,959,444 of NC_136072.1, read as the reverse complement.
TGCCATAGTTTACACTCATCAGTTTGGCCCTATTCCGAGACATGACGACTCCTAATTATTTACCTCTGTTAGGCTCCATGCTATGAGATAATCCAGTGGGTACAACCATGGTTTGTGGGAACAGCTGTGTTTTACCCTAATTGATTGTGATTCCCGATATCTCACCAAAAGCAGTGAACTCTCGTAGAATGGGGTTTAAGCTAATCTGTGGGTCTCGCACATATAAAGTAATATCATCTTCATACAGGGATACCAAGTTGTCGGTGGGGTACTGAATCGCATGCTCGCAATATTTTTGACAAATCGTCACTGCTAATGGCTCGTTGGCCAGTGCAAACAATAGGGGCGATAGCGGGCACCCCTGTCTCGTCCCACGTGACACTGGGAATGGAGCGGAGCACCCGCTGTTGACCATCACCCTGGCCTGTGGGTGCCAGTATAATAGCTCGATCCAAGAAAGAAAGCCAGAGGGGACTCCCTTCCGCCCCAGTACCCCCATGACATAGCTCCAATCCACCTAGTCAAATGCCTTGGTGGTGTCCAGGAAGACAGCCGCTGCCTTTATGTCTGGGTCTATGTCCTGCAACAACGAGAACAGGGTGCGTAGATTATGTGAAGTCAAGCGGCCCGGGTTGAACCCAGCCTGATCAAGGAGATTTAGACTGTTCACAAGCACCTTGCCTAAGATCTTGATGTCACAATTCATAAGGGATACTGGCCGATATGATTCACATTTATTCCCTGACTTTCCAGGTTTAAGTAAGGAGACTATGGTTGCTTCTCTCATACTCTGAGGGACGATTCCATCCTCCCTGGTCTCATTGTACACCCCCTGAAGAATTGGGACCAAACAATCTACGTACGTCCTGTAAAAACCGGCCGGTAAGCCATCAGAGCTTGGTGCTTTGCCACATTGGAGCTGCATAATTGCTGTCCTAATCTTGTCCTCCACCATCTCCGCCGCTAGGAACTCACATTGTGCCTCCCCAAGCCAGCTTAAGGCCACATCCTCCAGATATGTACCCAGGGAGATCGCCGGTAGTCCCCAAAAGAAATACAGTGCAGAGTAAAATGCTGTGAAAGATTGGAGGATACCATTGGTGTCTTTATGTACGTTATCACTCCAGTCTCTTATCTCCGTCACATAATTGGCAAATCTGGGGCGGTGGATTTGTTCCGGAAGAGCCTGCCCTGACCATTCTCCGTCCCTATATCTACACACTCCATAATATCGCCCGCGGAACAGGTATTCCCTTTCTGCTGTTTTCCTGTGCTCTGTTAGTGTATGCCGAAGTGCAATTTGCATTTGCGCCTTAGGGGAGTCCGCAAGCAATTGTTCTAGCCTTTTGAGGTCCGACACCAAGCGTACAAGGTTATTGTATATGTCCTGTAGCACTCCGCCCTCCTTTCCCATACATATACCCCTGACCGTTCAGTGAACGCCTCCCATAAGGTGGTGAGGCGTACCACTAATCTTAAGTTTCGGTGAAGAAATTCTTGTATCTCTTGCCCCAGCTCTGTTCTACAAGCAGCGTCTAATAGTGTCGCAGGTAGGAGCCGCCAGGCCCCGTGGGACATGCGTTGCACTGGTGGGACAATAGTGATCCGGACCAGGGAAAGATCAGACAAGGTGCAAGCTAGGTGCTGGGCGTGTGCCACCCATATCCCCAGTCCCCTGGACACTATCCAATAATCTACCCTGGACCAGGATGAGAGTATTGCTGAAGAATGCATGCCCTCCCTCAGCTGTGGGTGCATATGTGTCCATGCATTGATTAAGTAATGGTGTGTAATAATCTGTTGCAGCTGTTTCTGAATGGCAGTATAGTGATGTGATTGTGGGTTTGATCTAGCCACCTGAGGGAGTGTTGAAGTGTCCCAACACCCCAATAGCACGTAGGTGGATCCTATGTTCAGTACTTTCCCCCAGAGGACATTATAAAAGGCAGGGTCATCAACATTTGGCCCATAACATCATACCAGCATGATGGAGCATGTAGCGTGCCTTCCCCACATGATGATATATCGCCCCTGAACATCTTGTAGTGATCCCACCGCCATGTACGGCGTATTCCTCTTTATTAAAATCGCCATTTCTCTGGCAAAAGTGGAGTACATGGAAAAGTTTCTGTGCAATGCCCAATGAGACACAAAAGTAGGATCCCCTCAGGGTGCCATATGTGTCTCCTGTAACATGTGAATAGTAGCGTTAGTTCCTGTAGGAGTAACGTCCCCAAGCCTGCACACCTTTTCAGTTTTTTAATAATTTACATTCCAATCTTGTAATGATGAGCACAGTAGTTCGTTTTATTTATACTTTCTTTCATACTATTATTTTCATAGTATTTGTTGGTCAACAAGGTCCGCCCAATGCATTTCGGGCTGTCACCCTTCGTCAGGGGACTTACAATTCTGAAAATATAAAGATACAGCAGATTGTACTCATAGCACACGATAAGCATATAATGCAACACTATGAAAATTGGTGAAAACTATGATGAAGTGACTGAGAATACACGCTTATAACTTAGATCTGTGTGTACTGGGTGAAACCTGAAGTAAATAGAATGTGAGGTGAGGTACTGTGCTCTGTACGCTAACAAGCAGGTGCAGAAGGTGACGCATTTAAACATGCGCGATATGTGGCAAAAAAACGTACATACTGATGCGGGGTCCAGAATGACTGCTGCAGTGGGTGTTAAATAAGAATGTGCCGAACTTGGTGTATGCTCACTGCGCTCACATATAAAACGAGGGTGCAATAGTGCTCTGTGTAATGGTGCGAAGTTGTGCTTACAAGTTTTAATCTGACCTTTTAAATTTAGCTCTCTGCTTCTTGAGAGTGTTGCATCCTCATGCCCAGGAGGATTACCAAACCAGGCACCCACCACTAGGAATACAACGCATTACCAAGGAGTGCGATTGTCCACATTCCATTTGGATTTTCTTATTTCTCCTGTAACATGGCAATGTGAATGTTGTGCCTGTCCAGGTAGGCAAGGACTTGCTTGCATTTCCGGGGGTTACCTAACCCTCTAACGTTCCAGGTAAGGAAATGTATTCCCAGTCTATCCGTCTGTTCTGCCATGTGGAGGGAAATAGATTTGCTGTAAGGTGATCTTCACCGAGGGGCATCCATCTCCCGCCTTCCCAGCCCCCTCCCACGGCTGTCGATACCTTTTGTGTACATGTACTGTGGGACTAGAATGATGTAATTCCCCCCCCCTCCCACATAGACATCCCTAACTTGTCCAATCCAAATATCCCTCCACCCCCAAAAATTGGTTGAGTAGACTTTACCCAGAGCCCATGTCTCTGAATTCTGTCAATTCCCCAGGCGGCAGGCAGGTTCGTCCTGCCCGTAATCTAAGGCAGCAGGCATCAGGGAGGGTGTAACGGGGTGGGTTTGCGGACTCTGTGCGAGGCTCCAGGACTTTGAGGGACCATACAATCACTCCCCCCCCCTCTTGTCATCCACAGCAGGCGGACTACAGAGGGGTCGAATACGAGCTAGACTCACGCATGGAGGGTGAGTGTGTCTGGCCCTTTAATTCACAATCAGCAGACGAGTGGGCGGGATTCCAAGACGACGTGCTACCATCAAATACGGAAGTGCCGGAAGACCAGGTGTGCTTGTTCACCCGGAGAGGAGAGAACATGGAAGGTCGGAGGGAAGAGGAGCAGAGCGGTCGGAGAACTACAGAACCAGAGCCGAGAAGAACGGAGGAAGTTGAGAGAGGAGGAGAGACCCCGAAAACAGAGGAGACGCCTGGAGGCCAACTTTCCCACGAGCCGCCCAGCCACCCACCCGGGGGAGGTGTGTGGCTAGCCCAGGTGCGTAACAAGATCAGGGGCTGGGTGGGACGGAAGGGCGGTTCCATTGTATAATAGTGGTATCCCCTTGTCCCGGTTCCCCGTTCCCTCGCACTACCCGTCCCTACTCTTGCACTTGTACATAGGTTTCGAGTCACGGGTTGTTGCACCTCCTCACTCCCTTCCTGTGTATCTGTTCAGTGAGGGACGCTGATCTCACCAGTTGCTTTCTTTTGTTTTTTTTATGGTTCCGGGATTCAAAAGCAAAGACGGACTCTGAGGACCGAAAGCCCCAACGAAGCCCGGTCGGCTATCGGAGGACTGAGCTTGACAAGCAACGGAGTAGGAGAACCACCCGGAGTCGCTCCCCACGGAGGCCCATCCCTATTAGGAAGACTTGTTCTGATTTCCTTTTGGCATCAATAAAGCCTACGTTAACCAAAACCCGTCTGTTGCCCCTCACTCCTGTATCCCAATCGTCCGCACCCGCTACAGAGGGGCTCTTAGGTAAAGACACCCAGACAGTCTCGATAACCAGTGATTCTGTTCTGGCAATAGCCAACTGTCTCTTGCAAAAGGGGGAGAGAAAGGAATAAGAGAAAAAGAGTGAAGAAGACGACAGAATAGATAGCTGGAAAGGAAGGAAACAAAAACCAGAATCACAATACTTAGCAGGGTACTTTCAATAAGGTTCAGTAGGGATCTCCTTTTGGGGAACGTCCTCCTAGGGGGTTGGGGACAGCCTCCCACTCCCATTCCACCATGTTAAGCGGGGTGGTGCCCAGATAAAACACTTGACCATGCCTCATTCACCTCCTTCCGCTTCATCGCTTAGTCAGAAGTTGTGGTCCGGTCTCATTTCGAAAGTGATAATTGCTTCGTTCATGGTGGATATCCACAGACCTACTGCCCAAAAGCGATTTATGACAGATCAAGGATATTGGTCAGTCCACTGGATTGTCCTCCTCATTTTATCTCAGCGGTATCTGCATTCGGGCATTTAGCGACAGCTTCAAGTAGTCCTCCATCTGTTGTGGATTAGTATAGAAGAATTGTTTCCCCTAATGAGTGACCCGGAGGCGGGCAAAGTACAGCATAGCGTAATCGATCTGGGCCTTTCTTAATTTCTGTTTGACGGCTAGAACTTCTTCCTGGCCTATTGCATTGCCTTTGTGAAGTGCGGGTAATAAGCTATTTTGTTACCCGCGTCTTCCAGTTGCTGCTTTTCTCTGAAGGTGAAGAGGACCACATCCTAGTAGCGACAGTTGAGGACTCTTGCAATTATCGGTCGTGGTGGCACTCCCAGAGGAGGTCGAGGCCCCAGCGAGTGATGTGCCCTCTCAACCACCAGCTGTGACGAGGAGGAGTCTGCTCCGAACATAGTCATCATCCTCTCCACATAGTCCTCCATGCGGCCGGTGTTGGTACTTTCCGGCACACCCATGATTTGCACGTTGTTGCGCCGGTAGCACGCTTCCAAGTCCTCATTCTTCACAGCGTTGACTTTCAAGAGGCATTCCGTTTGCAACAGCTGCCCTTTTCTACCTTCTGAGGTATCCTCCAGTTCGGAAATTCTATGCTCTACCTCCTGTAATCTGCCATCATGTTCTGGGCCATGAAGTCGATCCGAGAGCACATCAAGTCCATTTTGCTTTCTATGGAGGTCAGGCTTTGTTTCATAGTATTCAGGAGAGTCTTGGCATCTTCATCCTTTGAGATGGGGCCGAAATTAGACACCTTTGCAATTTCTTTTCCGTGTCACTGGCGTGGGATCTTGCAGTTTTCTGGAGTTTGAAAGACAGTCTGGACTGTTTGCCCTCCGTTCTGCCCATTTTGCTCCCTTGCGCTGTTGATGATAGGACGCCTCCCCCTCTGACGCCCGGTCTCCTGCTCTCCAACCACTTTGGTCTGCTATAGTTTCACCAGCGCGGTCCTCCGTCCTCCTCCCTCCGCCAGCCTGGCACCTTACGCCTCAGGTCCTAAAACTCCTCAGGTCTGGGGTCCACAGCAGTGTCCTTTCAACTCCTTCAGACCTCCCTCGTCGTATCTCTCAAAGGCAAGATCTTCTCTACGTGCTGTGGCTTGAGATGTTTTTTTCCCCCCATGCAGGCACTGTGTAGGCCTCACCGATATGCCACTCATACTCCATCTATGAGCCCTCTGCCTCTTTGGCCGCAACCGAGCAAGTGGGGGTAGGGCAATACATCTTTTCCCGTCCCCCAGGTGCCGTGTGGATTGTTCCTCCTGTTCTCCTTTTGGGGGTTCACTTGCTGCTTGATTGCAAGGTCGGTCCCGGTCACTAACTGCCCCTTCTGTACAAGCTCTGCTCAAGCTCTCACGGACGATTTGCATACAGCTCTCAGGTGTCAACAGCCATTTTCCCTGAGCGGGGTGGCGCTGTGGGCCACCGGGTGCATTCGATGTGGCCCTAGGTCTTCAGCTGCACGCCTCCCCTCCTCAACCCACTCTTCTGAGGGCCACCACTGCCATCTCAGCAGAAAAAGAGGCCTCCAACTGGACCCTCTCTGTTGTCCTCCTCTCGGGCTAGGGGGGTTGTGTTGTCATCCAAAGGGCTCCCCTGTCGCACCTCAATCAGGAGTGGAATTTCATACACATGCCAGACTTCATGCGGAGGTGAAAGTGTAAGATAGAGACAGATTTAGCATCCAGGCTGCGGGAGCTTCACAACAGTGTGGCCATCTTGTCTGTGCGCCCCCTAGCGCCCTTGGAGAGATGTAGCTCTCCATTTTTGTTGTGTGCGCACGCACACTCAAACCGCTGTAGCTGTCAAATTATTTTACAATGTTATTAGCAAACACCATCCTCTCTACAATTGGCATCTATTCTCTCGAGAATTCTAAAATGAATACATCATGTTTTCAAGGAGTAAAAATGAAGTTTTAAACTCTGCTCCTCGGGCTAACTGAAAAAATACTGTATATGCTGAATTAGTGCAATAGTTTATTCATCCATGCCCTCTCAGATGCACAAAACTACCCCACATTTAATCTAGAAAATCAAAAAGTTACCCCTTTATGATGATGAACGTCTGCTTCTAGCAATGCTGCTTCATGCTAGCAGGAGTTGTCGCTGCTACATTTGGCTCAGCCTATACCATCTTGTCTTAAGACTTTCATGCATGCCAGGAAAAGTTTTCTTAAAACATGAGGCCACAAGTGTTGACATGAGATGTGAGACTGTAAGAATATATTATCGGGAAACAAAAAGGTATGTGGTCCACTAGGTGTATGTAGTATTGTCTTCATTGCTTTCATTAGCTGTATGTTTGACGTGGGACAATTTTCTTTCCACCAAATGGATTAACTGTATAACATCACCATGATCAGTGCCATATCTGCCAACATGTTATGTTCCCTCTGAAGGACTTTGCAGATCTCTTTACCGCAGCACATATAACTTTAAAAACATCAATTACAGAGGTTGTTGTGATTGGTTTTGAGGTCTTCTGTGACCATGGATTGCTACTAGAAGTGCCACATAATGTAAAATGTGCAAACTAGTTCTCAGTCAGACGTAAGTTTATAGCAAGGCAATTGCTTTGACATTTACAAGTTATTCCGAAGTAGCTACAGTGGGAGCAAATCTTGCAAAGGTTTATGAGCATGGTACGTTTCCCAGTATACTTATTCAAGGAGGACAAAACCAAAACAGGACATGTGGAAAAATCAAAGCTGATATACTCCTGCATATTTCACGGAGGCTGTGATTTAATACTATCAACAGCTGTCACACACTGAAGTCATAATGGGTACACTATGGAAAAAATGGTTTCAGAACACTAGCACTTGTCTTCAGGTGCTTCCCTGGGTTTCTGCCAGTCTATTACTATAATGTATTTGTGTTGAGGACCAAGATTTTGTTTCCACCTACTTGACACTTTCTAGATTTTCTTACACATCCTTTGGTTGTTGCTATTCTACATTAAGAGGCTCTCTTCGCTGAAACAAACTATAGCCAACCCCTTGACAGATCCCTCACTAATGGCGAATTTAAAGGCTGCATGAAGCTGGATTTTGGATTACAATAATGAAACAGTCCATGCAGCAAGAAACACCTCCTCCTTACTTATGCTCTCCTCCAGCTCTCTGCCTTCTGAGCTGGAGGACAACGGCACCGGCTCACGAGTCTTACTGCTGAGGACAACATCTGGATCAATTTCAAAGTGATGCAGCATTAATGGCCCTGGGGAGCTCTGAATTGCTAATACACTTCAGTGTTGGACTAAGCTGCTCTCTGTTTGTCTCCTTTACTTCAGCTAGTTGATTAGCTGCTTTCCTTTGAGCAGAATGAGATGTGGGGTCCTTGTTTAACATTAATTTCCAGCTGCTCATAAATTTCCTCACAACTTTTTCAGATTGAGCAGCGAATGTACACTTGTTTAGGGGGTTAGGGAAAAGAAGCTTTCGGTCAATAGAGTGAAATATAGAAATCCATTATGGCTTTTGCACCTTTAACTCATTAGTGCATCTAGCAGACAACAGCAAAAATGTTTGGCTCCTCTAGCTACAGTGGCTTATTTTGTGAAGGTGTTGATACCAACAGGATTTCTCGGTCTTCTGGTAGTGGTAAAGTTACTATCTACTGTAAAAGCTCCAATCACACCAGAGTAATTTGAAAACCATAGTTCCAGTATTACTCGAAGCCTTCTCTGAGTTCTGCCAAACGTGCCCTGGATTGGCTAAAACAAATATGGTCATACTGTTTTAAACTGCTTAGTTGCCAAGAAAGTTTGTAGAATTCCTATTGTCATACAGTTCCCATTAATTAAGGTGTAATTTGCTTCTGGACAACATAAGCGTCAAAATATGGGGACTCAGTCCATTCATATAATCAGAGTATGTCAGCCCAATTACTGACTAGCTCACAGTGAGCCATCTGGACCCCTAACCTGATAGGGTATCGGATGGTGTCTACAACCTCAGAACATGACCACTAATTCCCCCAATGAAATCGTGGAAACAGATCTTCCCTTTCGTTTCTACTTGGGCATCCCCGAAGAGAGACCAAAGAAATACACAAATTGGCATTTCAAATATTTATTGAAACAATTTTTGTGCAAAAAGCAGGAGCTGCAATTATTAGCAGAAGAAAACAAAGCATTGTTACCAGCATTACAAAAATAGTGAAAAAGATGAATAATTGAACCGTTATAACTTTGCAGTGATTGTATGAATATATGTCATACTGACATTCCTACCTATACTGTACAGAGCATAGCGAGAATGTATTCTGCCAGATCGTTTGGAGCAAACCTAACTCCCAATACCTGTGTGTAATGTATCAGGAAGTCAGTCTTGTGTGGAACATGTTGCTGTCCTTTGCAGGAAAGGCATTGGAGTTAGCAAACATTCCGGGATAATTCTTCGAAGTGCTCCTCAGAGGAACCGGACTCGGAGACAATTTATATAATAAAAGCCTGGATCCATTCGTCCAGAGTCAGCGGTGCAATGCAGATGTGTTAGAATGTTTTTTCTGATTCAGAGTTGTCTCCGAATAGGCAAGAAAATGCAAGGGCAGCATGCTCAGGATAGAATGTACAAGTGTCATGTTAAAATGCTCCAAAGAAATGTGCTTGCAAGCACAACACTTTTTGAGTATGTTATCATGTACGTGCAAAGCATGTAAAAAGTCACTGTAAGATGTAATTTTAAATGTGTACGTCAAGATGGACGCTTTTGTGCACGGTCCCTGTTGAACCCCATAACACTACAATTTGTCAGAAATTAAATATGGTGGGGAGTATACAATTTCAGAAAGCTTTTGCATAAACTAGAAGTTCCTCATTCATCACCAGATGCCGTATTTATAGGCCAGCCTCTCACTCCATTCAAAGGAAAGGTAGACTTATAGAGTGGAAAAGGCAATTTATGGCACAGAAAAAGAAGGAAGAAATCAGATAGTAAGAGTGATGTGAAACAAGATGAGAGGCAAAGGAGCCACCAAAAATGAGAGCAGTAAGAAGTTTTACTAAGAGTACAGAGAGAAACAAAATAAATGTGTATTTAACGAAATACAGGGGCAGGAAGGAATTACAGAATATAAGCAGGATTATACAAAAAAAAAAACAATGAAGAAAGAAAAGTAGATGGAGAATGAGATAAAGGAGAGCGAGTGCCACATCTTTCCTTTGTACATCACTGTGTTTGGTTGATTCATCTTTTATTTTAACAACATTTGATGGCAGTAGATGTATTTATGTGTGTGATTATTATTGTTCAAAACTAGTCGGTTGTAAAAATGAGTTCCTTAAATAGAGCAAACAACAACAAAAAACAGAAAGTACAGCATACCACAAGAAGCAAGGATAAGATCTTATAGAGCAAGACTGTGAGATGTCATCTGAAGAGGTAAGTCTCCATGTTTTTTCTGAAAGATGAAAGGTCCAAGCTGAAGTTTTCGCCTTCTATGATATATTTCTCCTCCACCTGGTGACTAATCAAAACAAGCCTTTCATTTTTGGGGATTTCTATTACTCGAGATTTGCTCCTTGTGCATCTGTACTGTACTGTTAGCTGTAGTGTGCAGATGGTCCTTTAAATTAGTTGGTAAACCAGACTAATCTGCTTTTTAAGTCACTTTAAAAGTAATTATTGCCTCCAGGCTGGGTAAAATTTTCTTAGGAAGAAAATGATGGTCTGGTTTCTTAGCATCGGCGGCCAGTATTTGTTCTGCATGTAGGATAACTTTGAGAAGTGAGGCTGTGGTTTTGTGAAGGCCAGCAAGTAGTGTATGAGATGTTGAAGTATCACAGCTAGCATAGCTGTCTTGAAGTTCAAACCTGGGATGAATGGCTTGAGTTTCCTAATGTGATTGCATTCAAATAATGCAGTCTTTGCAAATTTAGAAAGTGCTTGGAAATATTTAGGTTTTTGATTTACAATAAACTAGAGATCTGGCACAGGTGACAAGTGATGTACAGACAGCCAGAGGAAATAGTATGTCAACTTCTTTTTGAAAAGGAGTATAGTAGTAGGAACTCGGGTTCAGGTTTAGGAAGAATTACCCTGTGCAGTTTATTAACTTTAGAAAAAGATGAGGAAGATTATCAAGGTGGATGGATTCTTCTGTATAGCGGAATGTCATCAGCATACTGTATGGATAGGTTATTGTCTTGCACCATTCTGCCTAGTAATTTAACAAGTATGGTGAGAGTACAGAGCTTTCGTGGAGGCAGCAAATTAGGGGGATTTATGAAGATCTGAAAGCGTTCATTTTCACAAACCGAGGCCTTGACTAAAGGATGGACTGGAACAGGTAAAAGACATTAAGGCACCATCAGGACTTGAGGTAGTCATCACTGCCAAAACGGTGAACAAAACTATGTAGAAAGGCATTAACTTAATTTAAATCTTTTTAGGGTATCATCTAGAATTTGTAAAACTGCACCTTTCTCAGCTGGATTAGGGACAAACTCCAGATTAAAAGGAATTCAGGAGGTTTTTGTTGGAGAAATAATCAAGGACCTGTGTGAAGACTATATGCTCCATATTTTCCCTAGGAAGAAGAGGGTGATCTGTCCAGAATTTAGCAAAGCTAGTGATGTGCCCTAATCTAGTAAGAAGCAAATTACTTTCAGGATTTCAGTCAATCAATCAGCATTTGTATCGCGAAGCACTATCACCCCTAGTGTGCATACAGACTAGTGCAAGTGTCTTGCGGGTAGGTGGAAGTTCAGTCATTGGCTGATGTAGGCAGGTTCTTGATCATGCAGAGCTTTGTATGCAAGCATGAGGATCTTGAACTGGCATCTCTTCTAGAAGGGGAGCCTGTGGAGGTTTCCGAGGTGGGGTAATGTGGGTCCGTTTGGGGAACTCCAGGATGAGTTTGGCTGCAGCATTCTGTATGGTCTGAAGTCTTTTGAGGAGTTGGGTGGAGATGCCAGTGCAGACATGTCTTGTGAAAGTTTTTAAACAGATTGGAAGAATAGGTTTGTTTGTGTATTACGTATAATTGAACACTAAAGTTAGCAATAGGGATTGAGAGACTAATTGTTGGTCCAATGACTGTTTTGTTATGATTCTTTTTGACATGAGAAGGGATAAAGATTTTTGAGAAGCGAATTTAAAATCTTTGTGGATTCCCTGTACTTTCTCCCAGAAGATGTTGTCAATATTGTTGGCAATAGCAGCAGAACTTCAGTATTTTAGTTAAACATACAGCTGGGTTAATTCTTCTTTGAGTTCAAGAGAAAACAGATAAGAATTCAGTGAAAAATTCAAGTTTTTCACTGGAGTGTAATCTACTTGAAAGCAAATCAAAGAAACAAATGTGTGCAGAATGCACCTGGTATTCCAATTTTCTGGGTTGCCTTGTCCTCTGTAAATTTCACTGCCAATTGTATTTTGCCAAGAGTCAACAATGGTAATTACAGAGGCCCCTGCAATGCATCTCTCCTGAGGGTGCTGATGAGAGTTATTAAAGTTCATCAAATGCAGCTGAACGAAAAGCCATCTGCTACAGTCTCCAATCTCAATGGAAACAACTATTAAGTAAAGCAATGTTGGGTGATGGTGATAGGGTATGTAATAGGGAAGCACCAGGTTTTGTTGCGTTTCAGGTTGATAGAGATTGTTTAGTGTCCAAGGAGGAAAATGTAGTGGTGTTAATAGTGGTGCATGTTCAGCTATTTTAGGTTAGAACTGCAATGACTGCCTTCCGGGAGCTGGGAAATTATGGGGCCCTTTCCGGTTATACGATTAATTGGCATAAATCGATCCTGTATGACCCTGGGGGGGTGGGGGGGTGCTCGTTGGACGACGCTGCCCCAACACTTAATAACTACTACAGAGGGATTCCAATACCTAGGGATCTACCTTACCCTGGACAAGGCACTCTCCCTTCAGAAAAATGTAGATATGGTCTCACTTAACGCAACCGTGGACATGGAAAGATGGCGACGCCTGCCACTCACACTCTTAGGGCGAGCAGCTTTATATAAAATGATTATCCTTCCCAAATACATATACGCCTTACAGAATTAATATTATTCCCTCCCAGACCCATTGATACGCAGGATTCACGCGGATCTCCGGGCATTTCTTTGGCTAGGCAAACAATCTAGGATAGCGCTATCCACACTTCAGAGGCACCAATATAGTGGAGGAATCTCTCTCCCAAATTTAGAAGCCTATTATTGGGCGGAACACCTGACCCCGATTAATGAATGGCTACACCTACCGGCAGACCACCCAACCTATGCCTTAGAAAGACATACCTTATCCACACACAACCTGCTACACTACCTATATGGAGGGTCCGCGCGTCACAAACTGCTCCCGGCCACCCTCACGACATTACGCGCCTGGAATAAGGCCATGAAACGCATGGGATGGGACAAGACCCCCACTCGCCAGACACCACTTTGGCACTGTACATGGCTACGTGAGCTACACAAACTAAAAGGTTTCAAGCGATGGGACGATATTGGTATCTCCATCATCGGGGATGTTATAGCTAAGGGAGAACTGAAGTCCTTCCAGAGCATGAGAGCTGAGAATGGCCTACAAAACTCTCCGTTTTTTAAGTACACCCAGTTCCGCCACGCATGCAAAGCGCAACAAATAAAACTGTTAGGACTGTCGGAGTATGCTCCACTGGAAGGGCGGCTCCTGCAGGAGCAGATTCAGGTGAAAGCAGTCTCACTTACGTACAAAACACTAACCAACAACATGCTGGGGGACCTTGCGAAGCTCAAGGCGACATGGGAGGGGGAAGTAGGACCACTGGAAGATCTGGATTGGGAGTTGGTGTTCATGCACCCCCGTGAGGTAGCGATAAAATCGAGGCTGCACCGTATTCAATATAATATGCTGCATAGGACATACTATGACAGGGTGCGGTTACATAAAATGGGGAAAATCGAGAGCGACAGATGTCTCAGATGCCAAAGGGCTGAGGGTGTTTTCTATCACACACTATGGTCCTGCTCAGTGATACAAATATACTGGTCCAGTGTTTTCTCAGAATTGCGGGAGGTCCTGGGAGCTTCGCTGACACAAGAGCCGAAGCTGGCCTTACCAATGATGTGGATTTGCCACGCCCACATATCATTTTCCTGGTCCTCGCCCTGGTAGTAGCCAAACGAGACATTGCGAGAAGGTGGGGATCCCCGACTCCGCCCGACCTAGAGGAATGGAGGCGAGGGTTAGACCTCTACATGGCGGCTGAGAGGGTCATCCAGGGGGTGCCCGAGGAAGTTTCGAAAAATTTGGTCTAAGTGGAGACACTATCATGGTCTGGATGGAGGACCGGGGAATGACTGAGCATGCCGGAGCGTTCAGGATTCCTATGGGAGAGGGCGGGCGGGGATGGTGGGGGGAACGGAGGAATGGAATCTTGAGGTACAGTCCACATTTACGAATTTGCGATGTATTGCGTATCACCAATGTGTTTTTCAGGGGGGGTGGGTGTGGAACTAGTGGGAAGAGTGTTGCTGGATACATGACTGTATTGTTCAGTTGTATACAAAATGCAAATAAAAATGTTTTAAAAAAAAAAAAAAGAACTGCAATGACTGCTATTTTAATGGGTCTTGTCTTGTGTACAAGTGTGCAGCCATAGATACAATAATATCAAGGAGGAGGTGTCAACGAAGCCTCTGTGATGAAAGGAAGATTTTGGACATGTTAAGTAACAAGGTTGCTACCTCATTTCTAACAATCTTTTGTTGAATGCATGTTCAGTAAGTTACAGTGGAAGGTGGTGAATAGTGTGTGTGTTGTATTAATGTAGAACAGATTTTGAGTTAAAACACCGACATGGTTTCCCCAGTGGACAACTGAATTTGCACTAATGTCTGACATCAGAAATGGGGGAGTCAGAGTTTATTCAGACATAATCCAATTTCAAAATATATTACAGCACGAAGGTGCCCGGGGGGAAAAAGGGGCAAAGAGTTTTGCAGGGATTCTGCTCAGGAACAGAACTATGCTTGGGATCATAGAACATTGGCGTGTAGGGACTGAGTCACAATACTACCTCAGTACCTATGAGCCAGAGTCTGACTAGCTATAGTGCCTCACTTGCCCTCCTAACCTTACCAGAAAGACAAGCGAAATGGCACCCCAGAACACAACACTCTCGACCCTCTCAGGGAACTTGGTGACAGGACACACCCCTTTGCTCTCTTACTCGTCCACAGTAAAATAAATAAGGGACACAAAGGAAGTTTAGAATATTTATTCAAACTATTGTGTTCTAAAATGTAGCATCAGTGCTACAATCAGAAAACAGATGCATACAAAAAATACTGTTAGCATTGTCAATAAACCATTTATCTTAAAAAGCCATTTCATGTTATAAGAAAGAATATACTAAACCCTGCCCTTCTACTGAAGCTAGATGATTATATATTGAAGATCTCTGGGATTAGTGATGGACCCCATACCGTAGCATACACAGAGGGAGGTTCGACATCTCAGCTAACATAGCAGTCTTGTTCCAGAACCCTCCCTCAGTGTGTCCACTGAAACTCCTGTGCTCGGTTATATGAAAATACATGTGTGCCGCTGCATTCTCGTGTTATGCCTAGGTGATAGAGCCTGACCAGAGAGAATAACAAGGGGCTATTGTGTTTGACCTAGCCTGTGGAGTTCAACCTAATCTCAGGAAAATAACAGAACATGAAAACATACGTAGGTTCCGTGTGAAAGTACAATGTGGCACAAAAGAAAGCGTGCTTACATAGTAACATGAGCAAAAGAATATGCACCCTACAACTTGCACAATTAGGCTAACATAAGGAAAAATACCAAGGGACATGCAGGAAACAAGAGAAGGGCATAGGGTGGCATATGAGGTTGATCCCGGCATAGAGGGCGTTTCTGTAGTCCAGTCTGCTGGTTATGAGTGCAGGGTGACAGTCTTCCTAGATTCGGGGGGATCCATTTGAAGGTCTTTCGGAGAATGCAGAGGGTGTTGAAGCAGCTGGAGGCGACAACGTTGACTTGTTGGGTCATAGAGAGGGAAGAGTCGTGTACGATGCCGAGGTTTCAGGCATGGTCCGTGGGGGTGTGAGGGCTGCCGAGGGTGGTGGGCCACCAACTGTTTTCCTATGCAGAGGGGGAGGGTTCGAGGATGAGGACCTCTGTTTTCTCTGAGTTGAGCTTCAGGCAGTTGCTGCTCATACAGGATGAGACTCCTTTGTTCCTTGCTGGAAGTTGTGCCTGGTGGTGATGGGGTTCTTGATGAGGGAGAGGATGAGCTGGGTGCCGAAGGCTTAGGATACTATGTGGAGTCCGTGCTGTCGGACGATGGCAGTGAGGGGGGCATGTTGATATTGAAGAGGGTGGGGCTGAGCGACGATCCTTGTGGTACTCCGCAGTTGATTTCCGTGGGTTCGGAGAGGTAGGGTGGTAGTCTGATTCTTTGGATTCTGCCTGTGAGGAAGGAGCGGATCCAGTCAAGGGCAGTACCATGTGTGCCAGGGTCATGGAGTCTGGCGGTGAGCGTGCGGTGGGAGATGGTGTTGAACGCTGCCAAGAGGTCAAGTAGGCTCAGGGCCACGTTGTGGCCTTGGTCGAGGAGGGTGCGGATGTGGTCTGTGGCGGTGAGTTGAGCGGTCTTGGTGCTGTGGTTGCTGAAGAATCCAGATTGGGAGGGGGGGGGGTCGAGGATGCTGTTTTCTTCTATGAATGTTGTTAGTTGGGCGCCGACTGTCTTTTCGGTTACTTTGGATTCAAAGGGGAGGAGGGAGATTGGTTGGTTGTTCTTGAGGTCCGTGGGATCTGCTGAGGGTTTATTTTTTATGTGTTTATTGATTTTTAACAAGTGAAACATACAATCAAATAGATCATTAATACACAATGTGGGCTGAATAGTGGACAGTAAGATGTGATGCAAGGCAGAAGATGTAGCAACAGCTTCACTGAAAGAGAACACATGGCCGAAGGCCAACATTATACACATGAATATATAGGGGTTTACTTCTAATACAGGTACATTTGTCAACAGTAGGCTATATATCACAGTCATCAAGGTCCGGTCCCTGACCTGCCCTGGGATAGGCCCACTCCTCCCTCTTCCATGTCCAGGTCTAAGCCTTAATACTCTATCCATGGTGTCCAAATTTTTCGGAATTTCCGGGAGCACCCTCTTGCCTTGTAGGTCACCTTCTCTGCAACCATGTAGAGATCCATACCCGACCTCCACTCCGTGAGCGTAGGAAGTCGTTGAGCCCCCTAACATTTAGCTTTGTCTCTCTTGGCTACCACTAGTCCCAAGTTGGCCAGCATGAACCTGTGTCGAGGCAGATCGACTTCTGTGGGGATGCCTAATATGAGGAACTTTGCGTCTAACCCAAGTTGAGCTCCATATATATCGTTCAGTTCATTTACTATCCTGCGCCAATAGATTTGAATCCGTCTGCATTTCCAGACGGTGTGTATGTATGTACCTCGTTCCATGTGGCATCTAAGGCAATCTGGGTTATATACCCTCCCTATAGAGTGCAAGCGTGCCCTGTCAAAATAGGTTCTGTGTAGGATCTTGTATTGTATGAGCCGTAGTCTCAATCTAATCGCTACTTCACGCGGGTGCATGAGGGATGCTTCCCAGTCAATGTCATCTAATGGGCCAGTGGTAAGTTCCCATTTGGCTCGAAGCGGATCAAGTTTGCCGGGCATATTATTGATTTGTGTTTTATATGTCAACGATATGGCTTTGGTCAGAATCTCCTCTTGTAGGAGCCTACCTTCTAACTGGGCATACTCCGACAGTATCCCTGTGTCCAACCCCTCAGCATGCCAGGTTTGTTTAAATCTGAGGTAGGCATAAGCTTGGGAATCACGAAGCGGATATGTAGCCTGAGGCGAGGCGAGCAGAGCTAAGGAGCCCAACTCCTGTAAGTCTCCTATTTTGGAAATGCCTATTAGGTCCTGGGCACAAGTCCTAAAAAAAGAAGTGGGGGGACGCTGTCACCGGAAGTGACGTCACGACAGGTGGCTTGAATCATCAGGCTCATTACCTCCCCTCCTCACCCATTAGATGCGATTGCATCTGAGGAGTCAGCGCGTGAGCAGCGTGCCGTGAGCTCCGAGCTCCTCGTACCAGAGAGGCCAAAGAGTGAAGTCCAGCTGTTTAGCAGGGGGGACGGCGTCCACCCGGTAAAATAAGTGGGGGGACGCCTTCCACCCGCGTGGTACCCCGACTTGAGCCCTGATTAGGTCCCACTGCTTAAAGCACCTCAGTTTTCTAATCTCAGGCAATCTAGTACCCTCCCACAAAGGGGTTACCCGCGTAGGCTTACCATCCCATTTCATTTGCTTGTTAGTACTCTTCCAGGCCACCAGCACGTGCTGGTAGCTGGTAGGAGAAGCGCACCACCTGCTCCTCCATATATGTAGTGCAGTTGAGTGCGCTGCTGAGGGTTGCTTGAGCAGGGGTCTGACTTCTGCGTGTTTCCAGTCATCGGGGAAGATGCCTGTCTCAAAGGAGGCGTTGATGGTGCATCGTAGTTTCGGAGCGATGGTGGAGGCGGCTCTGTGGAAGATGTGTGGGGGCAGGGATCCATGGGGACTCCTGAGTGGATGCCTTTCACGGTCGAGGAGGTGTCTTCGGTGGTGACTGGGGTCCAGGAGGAGATGGTGGGCTTGCTGGCATTTCTGGAGTATAAGGCAGTTTTGGAGTCAGGTGTCTGGTTGTTGAAGTTGTCGTAGAGGCCCTTGATTTTCAGATTTAAGTAGGAGCAGAGCGTGTTGCAGAGGTCCTGGGATGGTGTAATGTCTGTGGTTTCGCTGGGGGGCTAGGTAAATTCCTGGATGACGCTGAAGAGTTCCTTGGCGTTGCTGGAGTTGGCGAGGATCTTGTTCTGGATGAAGGTTCTTTTGGTGGATATGATGCATAAGTGGTATTCCATCATGGCGTTCTTGTAGGGGGTGCGATCTTCCAGCGTTTTGCTGTTTCTCCAGTTCTTCTTGAGACATCTGCAGGTGCGTCTGGATTCATGGATGTCGGTGGTGAACCAGGTGGCCTTCCTGGTGCGCGGTCTGTCGGGTTTACGTAGAGGTGCGAGCTCGTTTGCGCAGTTGGAGATCCATCAGTGGAGTTCTTTGGCTGCGAGGTTGGCATCGGTCGAGGTGGTGGGGGGCATCGTGGTTGAAGGAAGAGTTGATTTGCTCTTCAGTGATTTTGCTCCAGTTTCTTCGAGGAGTGTGGGGTGGATGTTTGGGCAGCATGGGTTTGTTGAGGAGGAAGTGTACGCAGTGGTGGTCTGTCCATGGGGGTTGTGTGGGTTGGCTGAAGCGGATGTTGGTCCCTCCTGCGAAGATGGGGTCGAGGATGTGTCCGGCCTTGTGGGTAGGGGTGGTGACGTTTCAGTCCGATGTTGTCCAGGTTGTCCAGGAGGGTGGTGCCGTTGGGGTCGCTTGGATTGTCGAGGTGGAAGTTCAGGTCTTCGATGAGTAGTTAGTCCATGGAGGCAATGGCGTGGGGTGCGATGAGGTCATCGATGGGAGAAGCGAGCAAGGCGCGAGGTCCGGGTGATCTGTAAGCTAGGGTGCCGTGAAGGGCTGGTCTGGAAGTGATGGTGTTTGGTCAAGGAGAAAGATTCACTTGTGGTGGAGGTGGAGAGTCAGAGGGCGCTCTTGTGTGCGATGGAGAGTCCTCCCCATGGCTGTTGGGGCAGTCCTTCATCTGGATCTTGTATCCGTCAGGGATGGCGGTGGCGATGTCGGGGGCAGGTGAGGCGTTGGTCCAGGTTTCTGTAAAAAAGACGTCTGATGAGAGAGTGTTGAGGAGGTCCCAGATCTCTACGGCGTGTCTGTGCAGGAGCACACGTTGAGGAGGACGCAACTTCAGGGCTTTGGTGGTGTTGGCGTCCGACGTGGGTGCGGGGTCCGTGGTGGGACGGAGGGTGATGAACGTTCGCCGGCAGTGACAGTAGGAGAACTAGCCGTGGGTGGTGTTCAGTGTGGGCAGCTGGCAGCTGTTGTTCCTTCCGGGGTTGAGTGCGAGGAGGGCAGCTGAGTCATAGCGGTGGGTGGTCGTAGAGCCAGGGTCAGGGATGGACGCAGACAGGCTTTCCTTTGGCGCACCGGTATTGTGGCTGCGCTGCCGCCGCCATTAAATAGGAGAGGGAGGAGGGAAAGCGCAGCTGGGAGGTGAGAGCTGGGAGGGGCCACAGGGGCAGCAGTAGTGGGACAGGGCAGTGAAGTGGGTACGGAGGAAAAAGGAAAAGGCAGCAGGCACAAAGCAGAATACAATGCAAGGCACAAATCACAAAACAGAGGCACAATACAGGCTCACAAAACAGAGGCACAATGCCTAAAATGGGTAGGCAGAAATCTAGCTTCCAAAATATAGATGTGCCATCAACCAAGCCTTTCTCTCACCTTTAGTAGTAGTGATTAGTGGTGAACTGTATCAAATGTGACTGAGAAGTGAAACCTAATAGATATTTACCTTCAATATTTTTTTCTGATGGGCACTTATTTTCTTGTAGAACAATTAACTTTTGAAAAATCCCTGGGGGCCAAACTGGATCTGGAAATGTTTCCACAAACACAGATGGGTACCAAGTGACCTACAACAGCTTTGCCCAATGAGGTGCATGGATATTATTACATTAGTTATGTGCCTGTTCCAACATGGTTAGTCTTAAGCACATTAGGTCAGTTCAACTAGTTTCACCCACACCAAACAATATATAATCAGAAAAAAGTTGGCACAGAAATCCTAACTTTCTCATAATGTTGGTGACGGAAGGATAAGGATAAGTCTGCCAAAGAGAGAATATCCCGCAGGAAAAAACCTATATAAGAAGGTGATTAGTTAATCTTCTCTGGCCGTATTCTGTATTTTTTAAATTATTCTGCTAGTATTAGCAGTAACTGGTGGAGGCTATAAGGGAAGTATGCTTTTTATCGTCTTTTTTTAATTGTTCAACATGTTCAAGCACCTCAATCACAGGTACATGAGCAGTCAACAACCTTGACACATATCGTACTGTAAACATAAGGGAAGCACAATGAATAATGACGAACCCACTACATCAGAATTTGATCAAAAATTTGATCAAAAACAGTATGCCTCGTTTCTGGAACTCAGAAGATAATATGTGATAAATATATACAGCAAAGCTCATGTGGCAGTGTGTCTGATGGCACTGATCTTCGCACACCTCAACAGGGAAAAATGTCTGCTCACTTTCCGGTTGGAAGAGCTTTGATCCCCCCAAAAAGATACTTCTTGGCAAGAACAGCACGGCCAAACAGCAAAGAATAAAACAGCTTGAAATTGCATCCTTAAATACAGCCTTACCCTTCCTATCAACAAAACATTTTATAAAACGCTTGCCATGTGATATAATAGGTATAAGTCATAAAGGCCCTTGAGAGTCCAACCTATCAACACAATCATCACAGTTTGATGGGCAAATACAAGTAAAGAAAATGGGCAAAGAGGTTGATAAATTAACATTAGACATTATTTTCTGAATTAATAGAGTCTAACCCACAATATCTGCTCAATCTATAAGAAAGTAGTAAAAGAAGGGGAGGCAAAGAGAACCCAAGCTGTTTTATTGTGAAGTCTCTCAATTAATGGTTTCACATGGAAAATACAGTAGAAAATTTAAGGCTAAGTTAAAATTACATGCAGTGGAAAGAAAATGCTTTAGTACTAAAGAGTTATGATGACCCTTCAAGAAAAGCAGCAAAGGTTTAAGCATTACAAGAGAATGGTCTTGAGACCTCTGGGATGCTATGCTGCTTGCCAAGTATCCTCTGACGATGCTTTCCTTCAGGGCATTTTCATCCAAACTACCGCAGAAAATCCCAACTTGAAGAACCCAACAAGCCCATGTTTCCAAGGTACTTGATGTCAAGTAGTGGAGCTAGAGAACCTCTTTCCCCTGCAAGAGTAAATGCATTTTTGTGGTCTAGCAGTCAGCTCAACAAACTACTTTGTTCAGCGATGACCAGTTCCCTTTAGTGCTCCTCTCAGCAGCCAGAGCTAAACAGTGTTGCCAATCAGATGAGGAGCCTGTGCCCATGCTGGAACATCTTTTGTCTAAGGTATGTTCAATATTGGGTAAACTGTGAGCTGTACTTTTAGTATCATGTCTTTCTCACGCAAAAAGGGGAAAATTAGAATCACTGCCCCCAAATATAATCATATTTTATTTGTAACTTAAGAGAGATGAAATATCAAAGGAGATGTGCAAAGGGAGCAAAGCTCCTCATTATCTGTGAGAAACAAATCTCTGAGAACCACCACCCAAAACCCTTAAAGAGGACTTATTACACAAATAATTGTGTAGTTGTTGATATATATGCGTTTTATCAAATCAATGTACCACAGTAGTTCCCCCTGTGAGCAGAGAGGCAATCTACCACTCCTAGATGCATATGCAGCCAGCTTAAGGCAGCGTGTGAGAGTACTGTCTGTTCCAAACAATTAGCTGTAGAGATCAATGCATTGTGACTGAGGATATGAGGCCCATTGCTTTTTTCCACAGATGAAAACATCCCATTGTATCGACTGTTGTTGCCACAAAGCAATTCCCTGAAGTAATCCATCAAGCACAAAACTAATCTGCAAATATTTTCAAAAGGAGACAAGTGCCACGTGGGTGACCTGTAGCTGCAGTATGACACATGTTGTCTCCCAAAAAGACAAACCAACTGAGGCAGCTACAGAGTAACTGTAACCTGAAGCCAAGATGACTACAGGTTCCTCTAAAAGAGATGGTCTTTGAATGCCTGACACAAGCTGTAAGGGCTCATAGTGAACTATTCCCAAAAGTAGTTCCAAGTCTAGATCCACTAAGAGAGGAGATTCCACTGTAACAATTGTACCCTTGGCTTGCTCAAATAACCAAATCTTCACATGTTGCCATTAGCCCTAGAAGGCAAAGCCAACAAACTCAATAATGGAATTTTACTGGCTGAAACAACTGCATTGTGTGGAGAAAGTACTCCTCCTCCCGCAAGTCCCCTTCTCTCTCACAATGAAAGATTTTACAAAACCACAAAAAATAATCCAGTTAGTAGAGCAAGAGCCATGTCAGGAGAATAAGATCAGCCAGTATGAAGGCACAGAAGCTTTTATTAGTTAATCATGTGATGGCCCAGGTGATGATGATCTGCATTTCCAAAGCACTACTCTAAATAGCATGTCTTGTGCGCTGAACAAAAGAGCACAGGGTTTAATTAAATGACCATGTTTCCAGGACCTTAATCAACTACATAACAATAGCACTCCTCAATACTGATGCAAACATCTTCACCAAGGTGTTGACATGTTGTTTAGTGATATATCTGTCTGGATTGAGCAATGCAGTTCAATTCATTTTCATATGGGAACTTCAGTTACATGATTTAGCAGGAGAGCCACCCACATAAGAGAGAAGGTAATGAAGAAAAGATACCATCCATCATTGTCACCGGGGCTGCTAAAAGGTACTTGATAATGTGAGTTGGACCTCTCTCAATCTACTGCTCATGATGAGATTCGGAGACCAGTTTAGCAACTGGATCGTTGGCACTTATCGAAGCACTAGAGCAAGGATCCTGGTGAATGGCAGCAGATTAGAGGGCATAATGATGGGCAGAGCCTCCTGAATCTCTTATTATATGAATCCTCGGCAGCCTCTAGAAGACAACTAAACACCCTAAAGAAAGAGCTAGAACTTTTTTATCAAGTGGCAGGCATAAAGATCAATAAAGACAAAACTGAGCTACCTAACTCTGCCTGAGGAACACTGGCAGTAGGCTTCAAACTCATACCCATTACTCCCTAATGTAAAAAAGCTGTTTATATGTATTTTACACGTAATACAAAATTCTACAGCAATAACTTAGCTGTTTAATTAAATATTTTAGTTTAAATATATGCAATTACATATTTTGTTTCAGATTTTTTACCAAAATTCCAAAAGTAAAATGTTTATATTTATTATATATTAAAATGTACTAAAAGTTAAATATAGAATGAATTCGAGTTACATGTAAGGAAAAATTAAAGTTACAAGTATTTTAAAAGTCATAACATGTCACAATAAAATATGTATTTTTATTTATAAAATGTAATTTTAATATATATTAACATTAAATTTATATGGATTTACACAGATTTTTAAAAAGTAGAATTTTTTATTATTAACTTGATTTCTGATGGAGTTCTATTCCCTGCCTCCATTTTATCTATCAAATAGTGCTGCAAAATCTATAAATTACAGTGACTGGTGGTTTTCCACTCTTTTGGGTTGTGGTAACTTAGAAGTGTAGTTGGTCGATACCAATGGTCTTTCTTTTTTGTGGTGGATGTTTGCGTTAGCAAGTCCCTCTCCAAACCCCTCCTTATGCCTCCCTCTATATGCCCCTCCTTAGCCCTCCCTAACCCCTTCCATTGTGTAGTAGGTGTTCCCTATTTCCATACCACTCTCCCTTGTCCCTCCCACCTATATTACAAAATAGTAAACTTACAGCTGTGGAGCTCTTCCCATATAAAGCACAGGAGCAGTTGTGGTGGATATCTTGCACCCAAAGGTGTGTGCATTTTGTACTAAGTAGTACTGGTGTAGTTCTACTTTACATATCTAAAAATGAGATTTGTGAATCTGGCCTGATGTGACTGCTAACAAAGCAACAGGTATTAGCGATCGTTAGGGAAAGGCATTTTTCGGTCTACTACTTCCAGTATCTTTCTCCGTGGAGGTAGCACTCAAACAAAACATGGCTGAAGACATCTGAACCATCGAACTTTACAAAGTTAGATTAGCGTGTAGGAAAGGAGGAAAATGAACATGAGAGATTCATTTCCCGGACACCTATGTATATACTACAGAGACCGAAGATAATTCTTCCTGCCCGTCAAAGAAATGCCTAAAAATGGGCTGCGTTAAAAAAAGCAATCACAGGCTTTGTCTATTGCACACTCTTTGTGGTACTTCTATAATCTGTTTTGGATTTCTGTAGCAATGGAATTCTCTTGAGGCTGCAGCACATTTTTAATAAAATAACCGAAATGAGATAACAACAAATAAGAAAGGAGGGTTATACCTGCAAGCCTCCTTGTCAAAAAGACTTCATCCATAATTTACAAGTATGCACTTTATGATAATCAATACTATTTTAATAACTTTACAAAGAAGGCACTATTTCTGGTACGTCTTCTGTTCCTATCTATTCAACATATTCCAGAGAGGCAGTAAAGATTTTTTAAGGTGTATTTGTGAGAAGATCATCTTTAGGCCTCATAACCTCTGCTCGCACACCAAACAATACTCAATGCACTTCCCAACCAGATCGTTTCCAAGCTACACCCGTGACCCACCCTATCACTACCAGCCAATCTGTACTCCCGGTTTCTGCTCTTTTGATGCCCCCCCAAGTAGCCCCTCTTACCCCTTCAATGGTGCTTTCGATAGCTATCAACGATCATGAATCAACACCCGCACAAAGAGGTTTGAGGGAGGGCGCTATTCCTAAAAGCTCCAAACATCAAGCAAGGATAGTGCTGATCCAATAGTCATAGTTGATGGGGCAGGAATTCCCAGTGATTCAATTAGTACTTTTTGTGGGCCAGAGGTGGGGAGGGATATTGTGGTTACTATAGAAAATAATGAAGGTAGAGCTGAGGGGCATCGTGTTTCACAACCCCTATCACTGGGTATCCCTGACGATACAGCCTCAACCCCAAGTTTAGCAAATCTTCTTGAAGAGAGTAGCCTGGATGAATCCTTTGATGGGGCTGAAGACAGGAACGGTATTTTTATGAGCTCTATAGCTGAGCTCATTAAATCCTTACTGTCTCCCTTGGAGTCTAGACTACAAGGCATCAAAGATCAACTGCAGGCCTTAAATCTGAAGGTAATAGCCAGACCAAAAGTTCCTGCCAAAAAGGCAACTGGTGGACCAGCATTGGCTGGCGCTAAACCACCATTGTCTAATACACAAGCTGCAGGTAAAAACCTTACCCCTCAAGTGTGTTCGTCTAAAATACCTCCAACCAAGGTTAATATAAATAGTAGTAACAAACTGCCCTCTATTGTGTCTAGTAAACCCCAGAAAGCAAACGGCACTATTACTCCTGCCACCAAACCTCCCATTACCCTAGATCCTAAACCTCCTTCATCCCATCCAGCGAATCTTAAAATACGCCGGAATATTAATTTGCCCCCTGATGCCCATTCCTAACTAATTGTCCTAACAGGTGTCCCCGAGCTTCCCCCCTCATCAACAGAATCGTACTGGGCTCTTAAAAACAAAGTCTGCCATTGGTTAGATAGAAACTACCCACTTCCACCCAACATTCGTAGTAATCTACTTATGGTGGAGAGAGCACCATGGGTGGATGAGAATCAAAAAAATCTCCAGGGTGACTGTATTGTTGTTACATTTGAGGACCCGCGTACGGCGGAGTACATCCGTACTAGACCCCCATGTAACAACAACTCACCCATTCTAGTTAAATCCCTCTCCTATTTCTATATGCTTGCAGACCATCGCAGCAATAGGTGGAGCTGGTTAAGGGCTCCAAACTGTATAAGAAAGGGGTTGAGAGAAGAGCCTTTTCAGGATTATAATTTACATCAGTGGGATGGGGGAGAAAAAGGAGGGTGGAGCACAGTACAAAGGAGAGCATGTAGGCCCCCTTTTGGGGTTAATCAGTTTCATGGAGAATGGTATGGCCACCAGCATACCCCCCTCTATTACCTTGTTTTAATCATTTTAGTGCCCTGGAAGCAGTCGATTGACATTCAATTCCTGTCTCCGGCCAAGAGGTTTTGAGGGAGGAGGCAGGGTCATCACGGGCTAAATCTACATTTGGAAAAAAGTTTGAAGTGTCTGTGGATAATGTGGCCACTAGTATGACTGAACTGGATTGTACCCCATTACCTACAACCATTGTAACAACTGTAGCTCTTTCTTCAATTAACATAATTTCCTGGAATATAGCAGGATTAAGGAAAAATCTTGAAAAACCGGACTGGAATGATTTTATTGATCCCTTCCATATTTGTATGTTTCAGGAAACTTGGTGTTTATCCCCACAATATAAAAATGGGTATTCCACATATTTTGTCCCAGCAGTTTCTATAGGAAAAGGCCGCCCCTCAGGGGGTTTGCTTATCTGGGTAAAGGTGAACCTGAATTGCACTGTTACTACACATTACATTCAATCCAATGACATTTTGCATATTTCTCTGAAAAGCCCATATGGGGGCATTGTCCATCTGTTCTGTGTTTATGCAAGAGGGGTGGTTTAATCTCACAAACGATTGAGCCGTTGGATGTAAAACTGTCCGAGCTTCCACCTAGGTCTAAAATCCTGCTGGGGGGCGATTTTAATTGTACATTTGAACCCCTAGATGATGAGGATGTTTTGGGTTTACATTCTGAGGATTGGAGACAGGCCGTACCTCCTTTAGCGTTGGCCCCTATTAAGAAGTGGACTGCCAGAGCTATACAGTTGAATGCATTAGCTTTGGAGCATAATTTACGGGCACTAAACGGCCGGACAACTTCTGATCGCAATGGGGCATTGACCTATAATAGGATAGGCTGCCCATCGCGAATTGATTACATCTTTTTAGATGTTTATTCCTGGGCTAGTTTAAAAGATATGGAAGTTAGGCAGTCCTCAGATAGTGACCATAACCCATTATGTATGGAAATCAATTGGGCACATGGGTTTAGTAACAACGGGGGGTCAGAGATGGTCACGAAGGACGTTCTCCCCTCCAACTGTAACCGGAAACTGAGGTGGGATGTGATAAAATGTGAAGAGGAGAAAATTAACAGTATCAGGGATTTAGTTAAAGCAGAAATCTCCAGCCTTGCAGTGGTGGATTGGGGAGAGGTTTCTTCTTCTTCTGTGGGGCACAAATTATTGGGTCAGTATAAAAATCTTACAGATAAAATAGGAAAGTATTTCCTTAAAAACACCCAAAAGAACTCCGCGGTGGCTAATAGACCCCTGAAGGCGAACCCATGGTATACAACAGATTGTAGAGCCAAGAGGAAAGCCATTGGTTTCGCGATAAAACTAAAGGATCCGATGGCAGTAAAATTAGCTAGAAAGGAGTACCGTGGCTCAATTGCATCAGCAAAGAAAAACTGGGAGGAAGACCATTGGCAGCAGCTCAAAATTGCTGCCAGTGGGAAGAACTCTACCATTTTCTGGAAACTGATTAATGCATCAGATCGGAGGGGTGTTGACCCTATTTTAAATCATATTACTGAACAGCAATGGCACGCTCATTTTTTTAAAATTGTATTGTGATGTTGCCGATCAAACTCCCCTGCTTCCCCCAGCAGACTATAGCAATTGCAACCCCAGTTTGGAGTTGACTGGTAATGAAATGATATTCTCCCAGCAAGAAGTTAAGGATGCTATTTTAAACATACTCCCAGGCAAAGCGGCCGGACCAGATGGTCTGCCCGGTGATCTCTTATTACATGATCCCTTAATCTGGGCAGAGTATATAGCAAGCTTAATGACTCTTATCCAGCTAGGTCATCGCGTCCCGGAATCATGGAAAGGGGCGGAGGTGATTACGATTTTTAAGAAAGGTAACAGAGAGGACCCTGCCAACTACAGACCAATTAGTTTAATTGACACTATTCAAAAGGTAGTTGGCAGGGTCATTATAAATCGAGTTGAGACATGGCTAATGGATAATGATATTCTTACCCATTTTCAGGCTGGTTTTAGGCGGAATGTTGGTGCAGGCTGGTTTTAGGCGGAATGTTGGTGCAATGGATCAAGTCTTCCTGTTTTGTGCGGTCTATTGGAAGTCAGTATCAATTACTAAGGGCTCCTTGTATCTGGCTTTCATAGACCTGAAAACCGCGTTCGATGTTATCCCACGCGCCAAATTATGGGAGGTTTTAGAAGCCATGGGGTTTCCTAGTTCCTTGCTGCAATTGGTTATCAAACTGCATGAGGACAATTATGCAAGGATACGTTGGGGGCGCCAGAGTCAAATGACAGAGAGGGTACCAGTCAGCAGGGGTGTACGGCAGGGATGCGTGATGGCTCCGACATTGTTCTCCCTCTTTATAAATGGGGTGGTGGACCATTTGAGGCAGGACCCGGCGGATGCCCCCGTCCTTGCCGGGGAGAAAACACCGACACTTCTCTTTGCGGACGACACCCTCCTGATGTCCAAGACCCCTAAGGGTCTTCAAAAATTGCTTGATCGTTTTTCCCTCTTTTGTAACGATCGTGGGTTAACGGTCAACACTTTGAAGACAAAGCTAATGGTTCTATCCCCAAATAGAAAGGTTAGGAAGGTTTATCTTACCCTGTGTGGATCCCCCTTAGAGGTGGTGAACTAATTTGATTACCTTGGGGTAAGGCTGTCCAACAACATGAGCTGGGATTCCCATATTTCAAAAATGGTACTAAATCTTAAAAGGGTGTCCGGTGCAATATTAAAGAATCAGCGCCTCTCTATTAGTAGACCGGTCGCCCCTGCCTTGGTAGTCTATGAAGGGAAGGCTTTAGCCTCGGCTGTTTATGGCTCCGAATTATGGGGTGCTGAAAATACTAAGGCACTGGTAACTGCAGAAAATAAGTTCATCAGAGATTTAGTCTCACTTCCAGTTTCTACCCCTTTGTTACCATTATTTTTTGATATGGGTAAAACAAATCGATCTCGGACAAAGTCCAACTAAGGCCGCTGCTATTCTGGGTGCGCCTTAGAAGAACCCAGGAACTAGCCGGGTATGCCCGAGCGTTGGATGAGCTAATAACCCTAAATGTTTCTCGCCAAATTAAGTGGCTTAACAATCTTAAGGATTTAGTAATATCAATAGGCCTGGGGGAGTCCTGGGTGTCACAAGTCCCTCCTGCAAAGCAAATTGTAAAGAAACTATATTGGGAATGGGTTGAAGCTAAGATTAATAACAACTCAAACCTGGGGACTTTAACGATGAACTTTCTTGACCACAAACCCTCTATGAAGTTGGAACCATTTTTGGATTTTATCCAAGTAGCTAGAGATAGAACTTTGTTCTTGAAACTAAGATATGGCACCCTCCCCCTTAAAAAAATTTTGGAAAGGTGGAAGACCAAGGGGGGGATTGAACTAAAATGCCCAGGTTGCCAATGTCCAGAAGAATCCCTTGGCCATTTTTTACTTGCCTGTTCAGCCTACAAATCCGTTAGGGCTAAATGGTTGAAACCTGTATGCAGGGAGTTGGGTGTAAAAGACCATAGGTCAGCACTACGTATTATTTTAACCAACACTGTTTCCATGTACATTGTCTGTGGGGTTGCAAAATATTTGGGGGGTGCTTGGATAATACGTTCTAGACTGTTGGGTAACGCATACAAACTTTTTAATAAGCAAGCATTGTTTTAAAACATTGTTTTACTCTGTGTTTTTTAACTTGCTATTTGCCGTTCTGGATGTAATTGTAGTACTTCGGATGGATTGTCTTTTTTTTATGTATTTGTATGTTTGTACTTCTATGATAATTACCTATCGAATAAAGTATTACAACGATAAATAAAAAGCACTGCAGAGATGTATGTGAAAGCGGACAGCCCTAGTTTGATACCATCTTTGGACTCCTTCACACTTTTTCAGTAAGTACCTCTGCGCCGGGACACCCTTTTCTGGGTAGCAGGAAGAGTTCTGTAAGCTTTCAGCAGTAATAATAAAAAAGCAAATCTAAAGTTAAAATGTTAAGATAACTGGTTCCCACCTTTACCACAAAAGACTACATTAGTACAAACAACCTAATGTTCAGCTGGTTAGCAAAAGGATCAGTAGCACAGTTAAATTGTTGAGAAACCTGTGAAGAAGGAAAAGATCATATAGGAAGAGGATTGCACCCCAAATTATATTGTATGGACAAGTGCTGTATCCCATAGAAAATACCACACAGCAACCTTAAAAAAAAATTCACATTTAAATCAGATAACGAAAGCTATTCCAGGGAAGGGCAGAACAGGCATCGCTACTCAATTAAAAGAGCTAAATAAGATATTACATAAAATAATTACCAACCTTATCAACTAAATGGGTTAAACAGAGTTTGGTGAAATTACAAACCCAGACTTTATCAAAAACAAACCTACATAACGGTCACTACCCACAACACGCTCACTAATCTATCATGAATCAGAACGCAATTGAGATAAAAAATCTCAAAGGTGCTAGTAGAGCTGTACCCACCATCACATTTACAATATTTTGTCAGACTGCTTGCTATCAGCATCACCTAGCTTTTCAGTGCATCCTTTGATCAGGTCATAGCTTGTAAATTATTAAATTTATCACCTTTAAAATACACTTTAAGAACTTAGCAACAGTCAACTCATTTCAAACTACTGCACACATAAATGGTTCTGGATAGTGGAGTAAATTGACCGCTCCAGAAGCACATGCAACAGCACACAACTGGCACCACAAACATTAGTTCATCTTCAGAGCAGCAAACTAGACCGAGAATCCCTTGGCAAACTTCTTTCAACAGAGAGCATCATACAAAGCTGATATACCTTCAGTTTCTCAAAGCAGAAAATAACATCCTACACAAAAAATTACAAGGGTGGATGGAGATCTCAGATGTTGCAGTGACCAATGTATAAAGGTATCTTGAAAATGACAGCAGCATCCCTTGACTGGCAGGAAATAATCATCTGAATAAACAGTATTTTGAAGGGTAATTTAAGGATTTGCCTTATAACACTGCTGTGCATATGTGTACTCCAACCAGATATGATGTAGGAACGCAACCTGCACTTTCAGATGTATATGGACAACACTTATATCCACATCCAACTATAGAATGACGATAGGAACCAGGCAATCATACCAGGATGTCGAGGCCGTATCAACCACTTGATGAAAGAATCTAACTCTTCCTAAACAGATACAAAACCAAGATATTGTTGGTTGGTATTCCAGAGAAATGTATAACTCATTAGATTCTGCCTCTTGCTCAAACAAACTATTGGGTTTAGTTGGTCATGGAATGGTTGAATATTCAAGATTTATTCATTAAAGTAAAATCAGGCAGGTGCGTTTGAGCACCTCCTCGTGGCATTATGAAATTACAGCAAAAGGCCGAAAAATTACCATATTGAATGTGAGAAAAGCACTCAAACTGTCAAATTTCAGCTTTGCTGTAAGCACTGAAGATTCTCACTCTATTCCTAAAGCTGCATCAAAATATCATTGCTAGTAATCAACCAGGTTGCAAGATTGCGCTTATACAAGAAAAGTACATGGACCAAATTCAAAAATGCTGCAGTGACTCTGGATTACAGAATAACACTCAAATATTATGCGCTACTTCCGGGATACCCTCTTTAAGCCACTGCCCGGGCCGAAAAAACCTAGACACTCTGCAATCAACTGTTTGAAGTTGAAGCCAATCAAATACAGACATAAGTTCCTCCAATAACAGGAGCCTCTACTGGGGATCAAACCCTCTACACAATCTTTATAAAACGCTAGGAAATTAATTGTTGAAACATAGGTCACAACCGTGAAGTGATTGGCCAGAATGCAAACTGGTCTTACATCTAAAGCCAAGACTATTGGTGAAAAAAGCTATCAGGATTTGCACTTTGAACAGGGGCTAATTCTTTTGACTTAAAGAATGGTTGCTTATACCTACAGTAGTCAATCAAAATGATTATTAGTAAAGTCCATTCTTCACAGTGCTATGCAAACACTGTACTACTGTGAGTAGTCATGTATTTAAGAAAGAAATGCTCTCTTAGAGGAGCTGTGCAGTAACTGCCACGTTTTCAGGAAACATTCCAAGTCTAAATAGGACAATATTGAACGTCAAGGACACAGTATACAGAGTTCGACTACCCTCCAAAGAACCAGTTAACAGATCAGGAAACATAAAAGCTGCCCTCATCGGGTCGGTGGCATTCTAGTATTATGCATTTCCAATACTCTGGAGTTGGAGTCATCAAGTTAGGTTTCTTCACATTGACCTCCAGTGCTGAAGTACAGAATTAGCAATGCTGGATAGAAGCTCAATGAGTGCTATGAGAATTTTTTTATGATTGAAAACGTTTGCAAACATACATCAGAGGACGCTATAAAGCACTGGATCATATATATTTGTTTTTAAAAGTTATAAGGTAATGACATTGTGATACAGCAGTATGATTAATTCAAAATATTATAGGTGCCTATTTGAGTAGGGCAATTCTTGGAAAGACATAACGGGCAATAGTTGTTAACCTGTAGTCCAAGGGGTATGTGAGGGCTACTCAGGGAGTCCACAACTATATTACAAAATTATATAAAAATTAATAAATATAAATGAATAAAGCATAAAAAAAAGTGAAAATCTTTTCTATTTTTTTTTAAATAAAAGATTGTATTAGCATTTTGGTCAAATTCACAATATCCATAACAATAACTGTACACTGTCCTGAAAAGCAGATACTCAATACAGCTTTGAGCCCATCCACCTGGATGATACAAAAAAAACCTAATGGAATGAGCTACTTCTTCCGCCCTATTGGGATGTCAGGCACACCAATTCTCCTATTCCTCGAGTACTCCCCCCCCCCCCCCCCCGCCTGACCTGACTGTCCAGCCCTGCCAAACTAATCACTTTGTTCCATCTGTCTGTGTGTTCGTGTCCAGGGATAGAGGGTGATCTGTCGAGTGCAATCCTTGCTCACTTTACCACTGGATTCAAGCAAGCCGGGCTGAAGACGGCTGGAATGCCAGAAACCGGTCCTCGGAAGCTTGTTTCCGGTCCAGGGAAGGCATGGCTTGGCAGTTCGGGCTGGACTGTTCCCATGAGGCACAGGGTCAGACTGATTTGCATATAGCCATGTCTGAACTGGGGTGGCAGAGTGGGCTAAAGAACGGTGATGGATCAAACCCAGATCTTTTGACTGGGTGTGTGAGTGTTTGATTGGTTCAGATGCTCCGTCCATCACCACCCCCTTTTGTACAGAGCGCAATCCTGCAGCAGCAAGCCCAGTACCCCAAAAACCATGTTTCTCGGGCAGCACCAGGCCACATAAATTGCCCGTTCGAGGGCTATACTTCTAACGAGACCTACCTTCCACTCCCCTTTTGACAGGGCGATCTCTGACTTCCATAACCTGGCTATATCTCTTTTGGCCACCACAGCAGTATTCATAAGAGGGCCTGCTAATAACTGTTGCCCTCAATGTTGTCTGAGATGTGCAGCAACATAAGTCTAGGTTTGTGAGCCAATGGCAAACCTTGGATTCTACCTAAGCATGTTAAAAAGTCCCCCAAAAGGAATCAAGGGCTGGGCAACTGCACATAAAAGGTCAGGAGCCAAATAGCTAGATTGAGCACCTTGGAATTTGGGTGTCTGACTTCATGTTCCTGAGTAAGAAGGCTGGAACTGAGATGCAGCTTTTGATGTGGAACTAGTGATAATTCCAAGAGTGTTGTGAACCACGATTGATGGGCCCAAGTGGGAGCTATCAGAATCAATGTGAGGGATGTTTGCCCAAGCTTCCGAACCAGAAACGGAAGGAGAGGAAGAGGCTGAAAAGCTGAGGCAAATATCCCTGACCAATTCATTCATAGGGCATCGCTTTTGGATAGAGGGTGAGGAAACCTGGAGGCGAAGTTTGGGCATTTTGAGTTGTCCATTGTGGCAAACATATCTATTTGTGGGAATCCCCATTCTTGAATGTATGGAAGGAGAACTTGGGGATGGAGTTCCCACTCATGTACTTGTTGCTGCCTTTCTGTTGAGGAGGTCAGCAATCTGATTGCCCACTCCTGGGAGGTGATCTGCCAGAAGATGAACTATGTGATGGATTGCCCAAAGCCATATGGTCTGAGAGAGGCATGACAGCTGCAGAAAAGGTGTCTCCCCCCGCCTGTTTTTGTACATAGTAGTCATACTTTATATGCGGACTCGTACTACTTTCCCTATGAGGCGAGTCTGAAAAGCTTTCAGTGCTAGATACACAGCTAGAAGCTCTAGATAGTTAATGTGAAGAGTTTTGTATCTGTTGTCCCATAGACCTTGAATTGTCAAATTGTGAAGGTGGGCACCCCAACCTGTGAGAGAAGAGTCTGCTGTGAGCACGATCTGTGGAACAGGGTTGATGAAGGGCCACCCTTTTGATTCATTTTGTGTGTTCCACCACTGCAGAGAGATTTTTTTTATTTTATTTATAGAGTTTTATATAGCGCGGACATGACCCTTGGGTTTCAGAGCACTTAACAGTTACATTATGAACATTTGTGAAACAGTGCGAATATCTATATATAATTCCTGTACATGAATTTTCTTATCAGTTTCAATAAAATGAGTAGCATTACTATATACAAATTCCTGTACGTGACAAGAATTTCTTAACCTTAGTGTGGCTGTCTACCAACACTAGATCTGTTCATTTACCCTGAATCGGATTCCACTGACGTGCTAAACACTCTTGTAGAGGATGCATGTGTAACCTTGTATGAGGCACTATTGCAATGCATGATGCCATCATTCAAATAATAGTAGTGAAACTAGAAATTAGAAAATATATATATATATATATATTTTTTTTATTTTTTATTTTATTTTTTTTATTAATATTATGTAAGATTTTGGGGAAAATTTAAAAACATGATAAGCATGAATTTACAGAGACAATGATTTGTGAAACATGCTCACTGCATACATCCATCACACATACATAC
Source organism: Lissotriton helveticus (assembly GCF_964261635.1). Classification (NCBI taxonomy): domain Eukaryota; kingdom Metazoa; phylum Chordata; class Amphibia; order Caudata; family Salamandridae; genus Lissotriton; species Lissotriton helveticus. Next base: position 859,923,992 of record NC_136072.1, on the reverse strand, counting down.
CACAATCCAATATTTGTTTTAAATTGTCAGTATACATGAGGATACAATTCATTGATTTATATAGTAATTAGTCAAAAACAATACACTTATTCCCAGGGGAAGGTACCACAGGGCACTTTACTCGAGGCCGGCGAGACTGGGTTTGACGGGGCCTACCAAGCATGCTGTTCGGATCTGGCATGATGTCACTAACTCCCTGGGTTGGAGGGAGACAGTTAATAGGGCCACCCCGCTCTTCGACTCAGAGAAACTAGGCCAGCTTTGGAAGTCGAAAGGATTCGATAAATGGGACCTTATAGAGATTTCCACAGTTGGAGATGAATGGGGCAAGGGGAAAATCAAAAAATTTGAGGAACTGCAGGCGGAATATGACTTGACGGGTTCTGACTACTTCCACTATGCACAAATCCGCCATTCACTCCGGGCGACACTGCCTGGAGATTCGGACCCCCCAGAGGCTTCACCTCTTGAGGACAGAATTCTGGATGGCCACCTCCCCGAAAAAACAATCTCCCTAATATACAAGAAATTGATTAATCATCGGGCTGATCCCCTTGCGGAGTTAAGGACCAGGTGGGTCCAAGACGGGATAGAACTAGACGATGAGGACTGGTAGTCGGCTGTGTCCTCCCCAAAGGAGGTTGCTATCCCAGCTAGGCAGAGGCTTGTTCAACTTAAGGTATTACACAGGGTTTACATCACAGGCCCCCGGCTTATGCACATGGGGCTGTCGACCTCGGGACTATGCAGACGGCAGTGTGGTCAGCTTGGCACATTCTTGCACATTATCTGAGAATGTGAATATATTACAACATACTGGCGCAAAATACATGACATCATACACAGGGTATCGGGGGTTGCCTTGATGCCGGAGGCAAGGAGGTGCCTCCTTAACATATGGGAGCCCACAGACTTAAACTCAGCACAGATGCAGTGGGCTACAATGGGTTTCATGCTAGCGAAAATAAACATTGCCCAGTTATGGGGCGCTTGTGCAGCCACCCACATTGGAAGTATGGGAAAATAACTTGGACTGGTGCATGTCCAAGGAAAAAACTGTGTACCTTGCAAGGGGGCGCCCTCGTAAATGGTCATTGGTATGGGGACCCTGGAACCGGTACAGGTGAGAGATTTGTGCACCACCCAGAACTGCTGTACTGGATGAACCCTTCTTCCCCGTGAATTTCTTCATCATGGGTATACTTGGACTTCCTGTGCCCCCTCTGTGTTATTTATGCTATGACACTACCTCTGTAATGTGATTTTGACTGATGCTTACTTAATAAAAAGAATTGTTAAAAAAAAAAACAATGCACTTAGAATCTAGCAGAGAACCGCATTAATCATATCATTTTCAGGTGGTTTCCAAATTAATTTGATTTTTTCTAATTTCTAGTGTCACTACTATTATTTGACATGTTCTGATTTGTATATTGAATTGAAGTTGCCCTAGAACATTTACAGTATGTATTTCCCTGTCTAGGTGAACTTCACATTAGTACCGGGGGCCCCTTATCTTTACAATCATTCCTAATAGATGCATGAAAGTTCTGCCTGGTAAGTATTAATGAGTCTGAAACTGTAGTAGCAGAGTTTAAATATTTAGAATTCTGGCTTCACTGGGAGAGGCTAGAGCTGTGCCGGTGTTTAGAGTCGCTCCCAGAGAGGACTGCATTTGTGAAGGTTGAAGATGAGACTTCTGTGCATTGGCCATGAAGCCCAATAGGTGGAGTAGGTCTAATGTAGTCTGAGTGTGTTGTAAACATTATTGGTGTGTGCTGGCTTTGATGAGCCAGTCGTCTTGGTATGGGAAGACATGAATCTGTTGTCTTCTGAGATGCGCTTCCACTACTGCTAGACATTTTATGAACACTCTGGGGGGCAGTGGTTACTCCGAACGGGAGTACTTTGAATTGATAGTATTTTCCTCCTATCACAAACCTGAGATATTTTTGATGTGCTGGGTGAACCGGAATGTGAAAGTATACATCTTTTAAGTAGAGTGTGGACATAAAATCGCATTGTTGTAGCAGCGGAAGCACCTGTTGAAGCATGACCATGTGGAAATTTTCTGACAGTATGTACAGATTTAACGTCCTTAGATCCAAAATTGGTCTTAAGGAGCCGTACATTTTGGGGAGCAGAAAGTACAGAGAGTACTCCCCTGAACCTGGGTACTGCAACGCAATTGGTTCTATGTCTCCTTTTGTTAAAAGAGCTTGTACCTCTTGTTTGAGGAGCTGCAGGTGCTCTGATGAGAGTTTGTGAGTGTGAGGTGGAATATTGGGAGGATTACTGGTAAGCTCCAGGCAATAACCATATCGGATAATGTCTAACACCCATTTGCCTGATGTTATGGATTACAAATGGGGAGAAAGTGTTAAAGTCTTCCCCCGACAGGGGGAAGACTTCAACACAGGTAGTAAATAATCAGGGTGGTAAATAATCTGGGGGAAGTGTAGGCAAGTCACTGTTTATTGGGGGAGTTACGTGTTGGCATGCTCTTACCCCTACCCTTGAAACTGTTTCCTTTGTACCCTCCTCTATAGAAGCCTCCAGAGGAAGAAGTTTACGTGTTGGACTTATATGAGGAAGCGTTGGGGTCTGAGGATGCATTTTTGGTGCCTGCCCTATAAAATGAGCAGCGAAAGGAGCCTCTGCTTGATGGAGACTGAAGGGCTCCCATAGATTTTGCCACGTCTGTCTTTTTTCATCTTTTCTAAAGCTGCATCCACTTGAGGTCCGAAAAGATGTTGTTTGTCAAAGGGAGTATTTAAAATAGACTGCTGGACTTCCGGTTTAAATCCTGAAATCCTAAGCCAGGCATGTCGACATAAGAGAATGCTGGTGTTAACTTCGCTCGCTGCAGTGTCAGCAGCATCAAGAGCACATCCTATAAAATAATTAGATATGTTTTTCCTTCTTGGACTAACTCTTGTGCCTTTTTCTTTTGCTCTTCTGGGAGGTATTGAAGTAAGCTTTCCATCTCCTCCCAGTGTGCCCTGTCATACCTTGCTAGTAGGCCCTGCATGTTGGCAATGCGCCAGTGGTTAGCAGTTTGCGCAGGCACTCTTTTACCAGATGCATCAATTAATTTATATTCTTTATCTGGGGGAGGTGCATCCCCAGAGGTCTGCGAGTTCACTCTTTTACAAGCGTTAGAAACTACTAGTGAGTCTAAAGGGATTTGCTTGTTAATAAAAATAGGATCAGAGGGTGGTGGTTTGTATTTCTTATCAACCTTGGGAGTTAAAATACAAGCACGAACAGGGTCCTTAAGAATCTCATCTGCAGGTCTCATCATGTCTTTTAACATAGAGAGACTCTGACTAGTTCTATGTGAAGACCCTTTATTTGGTGCAGAGGACCCAGATAAGTAGTTTTGCAGCAGGTAGAATAGGTGGTGGGAGTTCAACCATTTTATAAATCGCAGATCTCCCCATCGAAGAATGTGGGAGCGTGAACCAAAAAGTAAAGATCTTATAAAATTTAGAAAGTAGAGGTTGTAGATTCTCCTTCCAAGCCTTTTCACTATCCTCTGTGATGTGTGCTACCAAATAACGGAAGCCTTCTGTCTGTATTTGCAGGTCTGTGCCCAAAGTTAAAGGCAGGGTAGACCCCTGATCAGGTACAAACAACGTTTGACCCTGATGATTTGCAGTACAGTGTATTCTCCAAAAATGTGTAGAATCCGGAGAGCACGCGGAAGGGTCAAACAAATAAATGAGCATATCATCTGCGCAAAGAGATTTAGTCTGAAACCCTGGGCTCAACTTGAAGGTCTCACATCTGCACATCCACTCTGATCCACTCTGCCAGAGGTTCAATAGCCAACGCAAACAGCAGCGAGGAGAGAGGGCAACTTTGTATACGGAAGGCTGTATGAGGAAGGCCTGGGACATAGAGCCCCACTCTTACACAAGCTGCAAGATTTGCATAGAGTTATTTAACTAGGCTACTATATCTTCGTCCAAAAATTCATTTTTGTGAGGAGAGCAAAAAGGTAATGCAACTCCATGGAATCAAAGGCCGTTCAGAAATCAACTAGAAGCAGCGCCTTCTCCCCCAGTATCCGATTTGCCAAGGCATTCTGCACTCTGCGAATGTTGTGTCTTGTAGCTCGACCAGGCATATATCCGGATTGGTTAGCTAAGTTGTTGCTGATAAGGTTGTTATTTACAACAAGGGGTGGTGATGGACAGAGTCTCTGAATTAAGCAGAGTACTCTCACCCAGTCAAGAGATCAGGGCTAGATCCAACACCGTTTTTTAGCTCATTGCACCATCCCAGTTTCAGAACCTGGCTGTATGCAAATTAGTCTGACCCTGGCCCAGTGCATCATGGGAACAGGGCAGACCAGACTACAAAAGCCAATTCTTACACTGGGAAGGAAACAAGCTTCCGGGGACCGGTTTCTGGCATTCCAGCCGTCTTCGGCCCGGCTTGCTTGAATCCTGATGGTGCAATGAGCAAGGGACTCACATCTGAGTATACCCTTCCACGCTTAGGGTGGACAAAATTATTTACAACAAGGGGTGGTGATGGACAGAGTCTCTGAATTAAGCAGAGTACTCTCACCCAGTCAAGAGATCAGGGCTAGATCCAACACCGTTTTTTAGCTCATTGCACCATCCCAGTTTCAGAACCTGGCTGTATGCAAATTAGTCTGACCCTGGCCCAGTGCATCATGGGAACAGGGCAGACCAGACTACAAAAGCCAATTCTTACACTGGGAAGGAAACAAGCTTCCGGGGACCGGTTTCTCGCATTCCAGCCGTCTTCGGCCCGGCTTGCTTGAATCCTGATGGTGCAATGAGCAAGGGACTCACATCTGAGTATACCCTTCCACGCTTAGGGTGGACAAAATTATTTACAACAAGGGGTGGTGATGGACAGAGTCTCTGAATTAAGCAGAGTACTCTCACCCAGTCAAGAGATCAGGGCTAGATCCAACACCGTTTTTTAGCTCATAGCACCATCCCAGTTTCAGAACCTGGCTGTATGCAAATTAGTCTGACCCTGGCCCAGTGCATCATGGGAACAGGGCAGACCCGGAAGCTTGTTTCCTTCCCAGTGTTAGAATTGGCTTTTGTAGTTTGGTTTGCCCTGTTCCCATCATGCACTGGGACAGGAACAGACTAATTTGCATACAGCCAGGTTCTGAAACTGGGATGGTGCAATGAGCTAAAAAACGGTGTTGGATCTAGCCCTGATCTCTTGACTGGGTGAGAGTATTCTGCTTAATTCAGAGACTCTGTCCCTCACCACCCCTTGTTGTATATAATTTTGTCCACCCTAAGCGTGGAAGGGTATACTCAGACATGAGTCCCTTGCTCATTGCACCATCAGGATTCAAGCAAGCCGGGCCGAAGACTGCTGTAATGCCAGAAACCGGTCCCCGGAAGCTTGTTTCCTTCCCAGTGTTAGAATTGGCTTTTGTAGTTTGGTTTGCCCTGTTCCCATCATGCACTGGGACAGGAACAGACTAATTTGCATACAGCCAGGCTCTGAAACTGGGATGGTGCAATGAGCTAAAAAACGGTGTTGGATCTAGCCCTGATCTCTTGACTGGGTGAGAGTATTCTGCTTAATTCAGAGACTCTGTCCCTCACCACCCCTTGTTGTATATAATTTTGTCCACCCTAAGCGTGGAAGGGTATACTCAGACATGAGTCCCTTGCTCATTGCACCATCAGGATTCAAGCAAGCCGGGCCGAAGACGGCTGTAATGCCAGAAACCGGTCCCCGGAAGCTTGTTTCCTTCCCAGTGTTAGAATTGGCTTTTGTAGTTTGGTTTGCCCTGTTCCCATCATGCACTGGGACAGGAACAGACTAATTTGCATACAGCCAGGTTCTGAAACTGGGATGGTGCAATGAGCTAAAAAACGGTGTTGGATCTAGCCCTGATCTCTTGACTGGGTGAGAGTATTCTGCTTAATTCAGAGACTCTGTCCCTCACCACCCCTTGTTGTATATAATTTTGTCCACCCTAAGCGTGGAAGGGTATACTCAGACATGAGTCCCTTGCTCATTGCACCATCAGGATTCAAGCAAGCCGGGCCGAAGACGGCTGTAATGCCAGAAACCGGTCCCCGGAAGCTTGTTTCCTTCCCAGTGTTAGAATTGGCTTTTGTAGTTTGGTTTGCCCTGTTCCCATCATGCACTGGGACAGGAACAGACTAATTTGCATACGGCCAGGTTCTGAAACTGGGATGGTGCAATGAGCTAAAAAACGGTGTTGGATCTAGCCCTGATCTCTTGACTGGGTGAGAGTATTCTGCTTAATTCAGAGACTCTGTCCCTCACCACCCCTTGTTGTATATAATAGCTGATAAGGTTGTGGCATCCAAAATGCAAACAAAAGTCTAAAAGTCCAACGTAAAGCTTTTTAGACCACGCCCACTGACGTGCCGATGACACTCCGTACAAAAGATAGCCATTTCTTTATACACTGCAACTGTTTACCTGCTGAACGTCATCTAGAAGCATTAGGAAGGAGGATTTTCAAAAGAAGGTATGTTCGTTGGAAAAGCTAAGTGCATATGCACTGCTATTTTCTTACATAGTCTGTACACAGCCAACTGGTTTATAGAACAGTTACTATTTAGAGGTTCGCAGAGTGGAAAGTGGATGTGTATTTTTTGCAAATTAATGATATCAGAAGCAGATAGATGTAGCGGGCTCTTTTTAAGCTACTAAAAATATGCTGATCAAAATGAGTTGGACGTAATACCATTGTTTTGTCTTTAACACAGAGAGTGAATTGAATTTTGGTGAGGAGGCTTCCTTGTCCAAAAACACTCTGTTGAGAATAAAGTATGTTTTTTTTCTAGCTTAGCATCTTACAATTAGGTAAACAACTGGTGTTTTTTGTTGCTTAAGTTATCATTCTGTGCAACATTGTAGGATGAATTCTGGCTGAACGATGGTTTCAGATGGTTTTGGATTAGAAATAAAAATGTCGGCATATGCAGGATATGTGAAAGGGACATTGCAGGAGGTAACATGTTTTAAAAAAATGTTTTTCGAGTGTGTCGTTGAGAATTATTGATGTACACTAAAGGGACACAACAAACTTCAGAGGCCTCGCTGCAACTGCCCAGCAGACCTGCTGCAATTGAGAATGCCTGGACATGCAAATTGTCTTGCTCTGCTAGCCTCTGCTGGAGTGAGTCCTGATTCCAAAGAGGTGACTTCCAATGTCCTGGACCCACGGCTGGCATCAGAAAAGATTTAGCCCAGATCTCTTGACTGGGGGACAATCTTTGAATCATTCAGCATTCCGTTCATTTGTTGCAGTTTCATCAGAAAGCACTGCTCCTAAAGAAAAAGGTGGCAGCCCTGAAGTTTGGGTTATTCGCAACCGCATCCAGACCATTCGCACAAAGACTCTTCCATCCACACAAGCAGGATGCTCCAGCAAAAACATTCCACGACACCCAACCGACTCTTCACACAACAGGCACCACGCTCAGCCTTCTCCTCGTGGCCTCCTCAAATAACAGAATTCTTTGCGCCGGACTAAGAAGGCAACTTTTAAGTAAAACCAGTGGTCCCTGTATTCAACTGCGCTCCAAAGAGGTCAGCTTGAACTTGTGACTTTCCTGAGATCTAAGGGGACCAAATGACAGTGAGTGGCGCTTAGTGCTTTTAGGTGCTCTTTTCACTATAAAATCTAAAACTGAATTTCTCCGGTTCTACTGACTGCATTTTTGTTGTTCTGGTATCATCTTATTAAAATTTAGTCCCTGTTTCTAAATTGATTTGGGATTTTTCTGGTGTTGTTTTGACTTAGTTTTTTTGTGCTGCATAAATACTTTACATATTGCCTTCAAGTTATGTCTGACTGCTTTTTTTGCTAAACTACTACAGGGGTAAACACAGGTTAATTTAATGACTTCTGAAGTTCACCTTGACAAGTGTTGCGTTATTGACTGAGTGGGGCTTCCAACCCCCTCAACCAATAACCCCAATTTCTTATAGGATCCAAATGTATAATGTATCACACTTATATAAACACACTCTTTCTGGTGAAGGGGTTAAGGGTGGGCAGGTTAAATTTGATTCCTGGCTAGTACACAGACGCACACGGCAGGGACGCAATTGCCATCACCTTTATTATTTGCAGTGGCGAAGGAGCCTTTGCTAGCTTGGATTAGGACAGAAGGTCCACACAGGGGCATTCAGCTGCATCGTAATGTGCACAACATATCCCTATATGAAAAAAGAGTGGGTGCACACTGCCTCATATCATAGCACACAGTTCCCCTCAATGCATCATTGTGGATGCAGTGCATTTTAACATTTACTTCAGTGACAGTCTAGTTTGTAACCCTTGTTGGTGCAGACAGTGCTGTGTATCTCTAGACAAGTGTTTCAGAATAGTTGTCCTTCAGTAGATAGCAACACAATCTTTTGGGGGTTCTGAAAATTCTTCCCAAAGTCTTCTCCGGTCTCTGTACCACTCACTGGGGCGCAGGTGCATCAGCCAGAGCTCAACAGGTCATCAGCTCAAGGGAGCGTTTTCAAACAAAAATAGGGTGGAAGCACACTGATGAAGGAATTAACCCAGAAACAATTGTCTAGAGTTACATAGCACAGGCAGCAACAACAAGGGTGAAAAAAGTAAATGAACACCACTGAAGAAAGTTATCATGCACTGCATTTTCCATTATGCATTGGGGCAATTTGAGAGTTGGGATATGATGCAGTGCGCTCCCACCCTCCTTATATCCCTTTATGTGGACGACGTACTTGTCTACTTTAAAAATGCCTCTGCTGAACTGCGGCAGTTGAAGGCTGGCAGAGCTCAATCAATTTAAAGACCTATGCAGTCTCTGGGTCAAAGACAAATTCAGGTTGTTTCTGTTTAGGGGTCCTGAGATGGAGCTGGTCAAACATTGCAGATATTGGCTTTCGCATGTTCGGTGACCACCTTCAACTACCTGAGTGTTCAGGTCCACCATGAAGCACTAGATGTTGCTAGAGGTAATTTGACAAAAACAATATCAGGTATAAAAGAGTACACATCCTTTTCTGAAGCAGACACCCTTAATTGTTGATGGGGGGGGATGACCCAGTCCAACATGGTGATGTTCCCCTTGTTGTTGTACTACTTGGTCAACATCCCAATACAACTGCAGAGACAAACGTTTAAGGCACTAAATTCAAACTCTAATTTGGTGCATTTGGTGATTTCTTTTTAAAGAAATTGTTTAAGGATACTTCTACTCCCAGCCACCATAATAAACCAATTCATGCTGCAAGGTACTGTCAAAGAATAGTGCCACACCCAGACCCACGCTAGGGTGGCATACGTTACAGATCTTCTCGTTTGGTGCTGGCCCAGGTTGAGGGAGGCATTTGTCAGAGCGGACAAGGTAAACTGGTATGAAGGAGTTCCACACATAGGCACAGTTTTTGACATTAACCAACTTCTCACCTTTCTGGAGCGCAATTACTCCAAACACAGAGGACAGTTTCTAGCATATGAAATTATAGTTAGGAGAATTAGGCTCACTTGGTAGAGGGACCAGAATTACGGCGCATACACTCTGCTAACACCAGGAAACACTGGTATGGACTGTGGAGCAGCTAACCTTCCTCAGTTTCATATTTGATGATCAGAGCTTATGAAGAGGGCTGAGGCCGAGAGGGCAGTTCTCCACATCTCAAGAGTCTGGGAAGGGTTAAGTCCATTACTGATGTACTAAGACTTGCACCCAAAATAAGGTGACTGACTACCTGAGGCTGCTGATCTAGCCCCCCCACACACACACACATTCTCACTACACTAGACACATTCAGGCATTCACACAAGATGCAAAACCAAAGACGATGATGGACGGAGTGCTGAACATTGCAAGTACTCACCCCAGTCAACTGACCTGGGTTTAATCCATCAATCAGTCTGACCCTGTGCCTCATGGGAACAGTCCAGCCCGAACTGCCAAGCCATGTCTTCCCTGGACCGAAAACAAGCATCCTGGGACCGGTTTCTGGCTAATCAACCGTCCATCATCCCCTTTGGTTTTGCTTTGTTCACCCTAAGTTGGCAGGCTATGCCCAGACGTGGGTCCCCTGCTCACTTTGCCACTGGATTCAAGCTAGCCTGGTTGATGACGGCTGATTAGCCAGAAACTGGTCCCAGGATGCTTGTTTCCAATCCAGGGAAGACATGGCTGGCATTACGGGCTGGACTGTTCCCATGAGGCACAGAGTCAGACTGATTTGCATATGGCCATGTCTGAACTGTGGTGGCGGAGTGAGCTAAAGAAGGATGAAGGATTAAACCCTGATCAGTTGACTGGGGGTGAATGCTTGCAATGTTCAACACTCAGTCCGCATCATCCCCTTTGGTTTTGCCATTTACTCAAGATGCACATGGCCATATTTAGCTGCAATTAAGGAAGGTGAAACTGCAGTCCTTGATAAACAGACCCCTTCTTCGGATCCGAAGCAAAAGGACATTATGTGCAATAAGGGCACTGCCTAAGTATCTTGCCTTGCACTACTCAAACTCGCATATGTTTGATCAGGTGTTGTTTTAAGTATACTGTGACCTCAGCAATGGAGGACAATTGCTGCAATGACGTAATGTTCACGCATTTGTGCATTGTGTTTGCTTTGTGAAAAGCAATGAAAGTACTACTTTAAAAGCAATTGCAGATCTCGAGCGTGGGACTCGATGCAGTAGAACCCTGGGCACGGCAAGTTCTTTTCTGAAACAATATAGTGAAAACAGGCTGTACTTGCAAAGTGTCATACTGAAAGATTTTTTCAGAACAAGTACAGCCCCCCCATGAAAAGGTAATTATTTACTCTCATAAATCAATTCGAATTTTTTAAGTGGTGGGAAAACCAGGAAGACATGGATGTGAGATAATACTAGTATTTGAACCTTTCTTTGACAGCTGAAGTTTCCTACATGTCCCGTCAAGGTAAGCCTGTCCCATCCCTAGTTTGACACTGTGTTTGATTATTTCATTAGGAGATCAGTCTCCTGCTATGCTTTGACACTATTTAAAAGACTCAGCTGGGAAAATTGAAAGAGGCGCTAGCCAGATTAATTACTACGGTGCCATGCATACTTTAGCTATAAAGAAGAGGTTGGATTAATCGGCACAGACTCCCTAGGGCCACTCAAGTCTATGCAGCTGAAGGGCATTTCCAGTCAAATATGGACACCACCATGCAAGTCTTGAAAGCATTCAAGCTCACTGCTGAAAGAGGAGTGGTTTGCTCACGTATAGACAGGGGCTATCACGTTCACCTGGCAAATCTTTTGGTTGCCATCTGGAACGGCTGACCAGGAGTCTAGTAAACTATTTGACCTTTGGTAATCATAGGCTTCGTAACATCTGTACCCTAATCAAACACCTAGCCTGCCAAGTGCTTGTGCAATCGTTATCACTTCCCCAGAGTGAAGGCGGCCGACAGTGAGCATATCTGCCCATTCCAAGGACGACTTTATTCAGCATTGAGGGTCGGTATCTAAAAAGGCAAACTCACTCATGCCACTCTATGGAGGCTTTCAGTTGTGGAGCGAAGATCGCTTGCGCCACCCTACAACCAAACAGCTGCCGAACTATGTTCAAAGCCTTTACAGCCCCTACAATTCTGTGCTGAGGCATGAAATGTTGAAATGTGAACATCCAATGTCTTGCCACGAATGGAAAACTCTAAAGCAGATACATCAACTACTTGCAGAAGCAATTTGTGTGTGTTGCAGTTAACCGTGCATAAAAGACCAGCTCATAAAAGAAGCAGTGAATAGTCGTCCTAGATGTTAACTTACCAATCGTTTGACTGTAGTGTAGGGGACTCGTTCTGTGCTATGTGATATAAGGCACTCATTGCATTCATGTTGAAAAGAGGAGGCTTGCGCTCCGCTGGAAGGAGAGGAAGGGAGAGTTGTTAGTCCATCTTATTAGATAAACAAGCGAGGGGAGCGGAGGGTAGGGGCAGAGAGGAGAACGGAAGGGTGAGGAGGAGGGAGGGGTCGGGAAAGGAGAGAGAGGCACGAGGCACAGGCAGGAGAAGACATAATATGCTGAACCAATCACTCTGCTCTGTTGTCATGACACTTAAGCCAATTATTTTAATCTCGTAGGTCACCATAGGGCAGAGTTCCAGTGAAAGCCAAGGGAGACGGGACTGGAAGCCCGACCAGGAAACAATATGAAATATAACTACGAATAAAGTGCCCTACGCCTCACCCACCTGCATCAGGAGGAACTCGAGCTTATAAAACAGAACATGTGCTATTAGTTTGTTCGCCTGGTTGCGACGATAACATACAGGTATGAAATGCTTTCTAAACGCTGATGAAAAGCATAAAAGCAGCTATTTTTTGGCGCGGAGGAGCTTTCATCCGTAGGCCCCTGGTAAAAGCAAAAGTATTGCTCATCAGGCCCATTTACACTGAGAGGAAGCAAAGTCTCGCGTTCAAGGCGGTGCTGGTGATTTCCCGCCCGCCCCGGCTTTCATAGCACGGAGATGACATGCGAAGTCTGGGAGCACACTGGTCAGGGTATGGCCGAAGCCTCGAGTGAATGTACAAGAGCCAGAGCACACTACTGCACCATCATGTATGACACTGCTTGTACTCGACACCATCTGCTGACTGTCTTGTATTCCAGTCATGCTGCCGGCCTCTGCAATGGTCCATCTTCTGCTCTAGCCCCAGCCCTGCTGCATGCCTCCACTCTAAGGCATATCCCTCAGACACCATCGCTTCAGCCATAATCCTACTACTGGACACAGGTGGACTTGCGGTCTCCTAGTCATCTACAACATACCTCTGCTGGCATAAACACTAGCGCATGCATTTATGTCACTCACATTCTTCTGCGTGCAGCCACTGTCCTGCTACCTACACCCAACTGGCCATGTTCACCTGTAGTCCCTTTGCTTATTCTGCTATCAACACAGACTGTTATCAACTGTTGGAGAAGAGAGTGCAAGGCAAGCGCTCATCACAGCACTACTGTTTGCCTCTTTCCCTCTGAAAAGAAAATGAGTGGTACTTGCAGTGAGTTATTAGCATAGTATCACCACAGGGACAACAGAATAATAAAGTAAGACATTCAATAGGTGTTGACTTGTGGTACCTATGTGCGCTACGTGGTTTGAGCACATACTACCTGGTAAAATCCCTCCAAGAGAGAAAGCTGGACGCCACGTTTCATACTTGCTGGTTCAGTCTCAGTTAAGTTGAGGACACTACTGGTATGGCGGAGTTGAGTGAATGCACCAGGAGGAAATATTCTAAAAATAATCTAACTTTACAGCCACAAAAAAAGGTCACCCATAACACGTTCATGAGCACGAGCAAATGCATTAAGCGAAGGAGATTTACATAAGTCCAAAAGGGCTCACTTCAATATTCCCAATGGGTGTATGAAGGTGTTGTAGAGTACTTTAAGCATGTGTGGTGATGACTGGTAGAACCGGAATCATGCAGTAGTTTTGCCTGGTTGCACTGGTACGCTAGCTGGAGTAATGGAGAAGGAAGTCAGTTCTGGGTGTGGTGACTCGTGCAAACTGTTCTGAATTCAATACGGTATTTTGAGTGGTGGTGTATACAAGCAAATTATTTAAAAAACTGGGACAAATGAGGTTGTTGAAGTTTTTTTCTAATGTGAAATTTCGGGTGAATATCTATTTGTACAAATTAATAATTTTAGTAGCGTATTTAGTCGTACCTGATGAATTAATAATAATGTACTTCAAACAAAAGATTATTTGGTTTAGAAGCGTGATTAATACTGAAATTTAGTTATGTCAAATTTACGAGTGAGACACCATTTATTTTAAAATGGGGGCAGTTTCTATTTTAGGTCATTTTGCTCCGGTCTTTTTCCCCCTCTCAATCAGTCACACGTTGAAAATCAGCTCTCCCCACAGTTTCTGCAAAGCATAGAAATGTTGTGACGCAAAAGGGGATATCTGAATAGAAAGCATGTATTGTGAATGAAGCTTTCCATCATGTACGTAATGTATCATTTTGAAGGACTTGCACTAGCAGTTCTGATGAAGATTTGCAAAAGAACACCATTCTGAGCTATTGTTTAAGAAATGTTTCATATTAAGTTGTACATGTCCCGAGTGTAGTTACTGAGAAAGCAAGCAGATATCTTAGCTTAACCCCTTAAGCGCAGTGTAGAATTCGCCGCAGTGCGGACGTTTCCGTGCGCGGGCGGGGCCGCGTAAGCCAACGGACGTGCGCTGCACTACAGAGGTAGTGCTTGAGACGGCCGCTGGCCGACGCACGCAACGAACGGGCTAAGGAATGAGGTAGTGTTAAGAAAATTATTATTTACATAGTTGTTTTTAATATGTCAATATAACCTAACCACGATAATGACATCCTGAATTTGTAGTTTTATTAATTATTAGGTATAAAGTGTGTATAAAACCCTTGGTTTTGGGGGATCTGGGAAGACTTTCCATTTTCCTTTCGAAACAATGTCATATTATTTTAAGATTTTCTCTGTTCCCTAAAATGCAATCGGTACACTTCATGAGTATGACAATTTGAATCTCTTTAGATATGTTTACCTAAGCAGGAATTTTGTTATTCTGTATTTTCTGAAATTCAGCCTTCATGCCAGATTCACGTATTTCTTTGTATCATTCCTTTGAATCATTTTGTAATAAATTAACTTTTCCCTATTTTGATGTAGTACCGAGTTATTTATAAATCTAAGTTTCATGTTGACTTAAACTCTGCTAAATGAAGGATCCATGAACGGGGAGTGTAGACTCTTTCTACTCAATCAACGAGATAACCAGAGCCGATTTCCTAAGGTAAAAATTGGGGTATATGAAATATTGGGGTTCAGTTGAATTTTGGTGTTCTGCTCCCACAAATTTTGGCAGCAGAGGACGGTTAGCGTAGAGCACCTCCTCTTCCTAGGCTCCCGAAAGACTTTTGTAATTTTGATACCTTAATGTTGACATCGTAGGAGAATAGGTTTTTTGGACATTTGCCAACTTTCCAATGTTGGATCCTCCGGAGAAGTGACTTGTTGTATTAGCTGTGTGCTCCTGAAAGTGTAGGTATGAATAGGGAGAAAGCAAATTTGTGAGTGAGTTGTGAAGTATGAGCTTGAGAGGATGGATTTCTGTTTCTGTGTTGAGTTGCTTGGGTATGTGATGATGTTGGATTGATTAAGGTTTTGTTGATGTTTTTATATTCGTAACTCAAAACACACAAAAGGGGCCGGGGGAGATTTAAAGACTGGCAGGAGTTGACTTCCCCAAATCCTTATATTAATCAGAAAATAACCACGTGGGTCTAATAGAGAGAGAAAGAAAGAATAAGGGCAAGGAGAATTGGTGTACCTAAATCATGTGGAGCACTCCCTTATAAGATTGAATTCCCTCACAAACCAGAGGTGGCATGCTTCATCATAGGGAACCTCCACACACGGTGATGCCTAGTCACGGTGTGGGCTCCCACCCTCTCACTAGAGGGAGGCACTCAGGGATGATAAATACCTTTCTAATGAGCATAAAGTGGTGAGGGAACAGCATGGCGTGAGTGAAGGATGTGTGACCTAAAACTGGCTACAAGGTACGCTAAAGTAGGGATCCACTGGTAGCCCTTGGACTCGGCGTTGCATTATTGCCCACTAGCAGTTATGGCTGGGGAGAATATGCCCAGAGTCTCATGCCAGGGCCTGAGTTGAAATTATTAAGAGGCAGCGGTACCGTACACGGTGAGTCATATAAATAGCCACAATGTTAAAATCAAGATTGGGTCTATTCATGTCTGAATGGTCGGTCTTAGAAATTTATTAACACACAATTAGATCAAGACAAGACAAACAAATAGTGAGCAGGATGTGACAGGGTATTGGGAAATCAGACGATTTCCTTACCGCAGGAAGGTGACTTAAAAGTGACTAAGTGAGAATACAAATTAACAGTAGTCACAATCACAAAAGCATCTTGTACTCCACATAATTCTTAATTTGCAGTTTAGAGTTTAAGATTTAGGTGTCAACGACGTTCCGATCCCCAACAAGGTTACGGGATCATCATCAGGACTAAGCAATAAAGTAAATGCCTGGGAAGTTGCTGTGAGGCAATCCGGAACAGTCGGTTCTAAGTACTAGCACGAAGGGGTAGGACCACGGGATGGCAGTAGTACGGTAGAGATGGATGACTGGGCGGTCGAAAGGTGAGATGGCCCGGGGCTAATGATTGCCAGAAGGTGATCTCCCGGTGTGGAGGGACAGCGCGCGGACCCGAAGGGGTTCGCACCATTGGTGTCCGGACTCGGTATATTAAGGTATACGATCCAGAGCCTTTGATTAGGCTGGAGCGGTCGGAGACGGCAAGGTGCCAGATAGCGACCCGCACAAGCTTGACCCGACTTTACCAGAACTCGCCATCGAGCACAGTAACCTATGGATTGCTATCCTGCACGTTGCCTGATGCCCTTCCCCTTGTTCTGATGAACATGAGAAGTACTCCTGACAGAAAGACAGACTTGTCTCCCTATGAAGGGATAATGGGCAGCGCAATGAGACTTGTGAATGTACCCTCTGCTACAATAGTTTCAATGACGGATTATTCTGGATTATTGCGAAGGTTTGCCTACGAGGTGAAATATATATATATTATATATATATATATATATATTTTTATTTATTTTTTGGTTGGAGTTTTATATAGCGCGAACTAGACCCGAAGATATCAGAGCGCTTTACATGAGCACCAGTTACGTTACAGACACATTTATTTTTAATTAGCCATGGGGAGTTAAGTGATTTGCCCAAAATCACAGAATGTTGAGCGTCCCTCAGGAGACTCGAACCCAGTTCCCCAGCACCGAGGTCGACCGCCCTAGCCGTTAGGCCACATTCTCTCAGACATTCTCATCAGGTGAACGTGATAGCACCCTGCAATGGATTGAATGCGGGAGACTGGATGGTGATCCGAAAGTATGTTCACAAGGGCTGTGTTGATGAACGTTGGAGAGGGCCCTTCCACATAATTTTAACAAATAGGGCTGTCAAGTGTGCTAGAGGGCCTCAGTGGATCTACACTGCTCACACAAAGAGAGTGATAGTAGCTGAAGCAGTTAAGGAGGTGAATGATCAAAATACAGAGTCTGCTGATCAAGCTCAAAGCCAAATCCAAGTTTGTAGTATAAATCCAGGGGGGGGTGCAGGGTGTAAGAATTTTGTGAAACTAGTGAAGATACAGTGCAAAACCAAAGAAAAGTTCCAAAGTGAGAAAGAGTTTAAATAAAGAACCTGAGATTCCTGAAGTCCAGGTACAGTGTGATCAGAGTGAAGAACTGCTACAATGCAAACTAGCAAAACATGAGTGGCAGCAAGAAGTCTCTGATCAAAGCAGTAACACGTTTCAATTGAAAATAAAAGTGAAAAAGAACCATCTTGGAAGGAGAATTCACAGTGGAAAAGCAGACTGAGAAGAATTTGATTCAAAAGCAAGTTCAGACAGAGATCAAAAGACTTGATTAAAATTTGAAGACTTTGAGAGACAGTTAAATACAGAAACAAGTACAAGTGAATCCTCGGCTGATAAAAGATGAACCAGAAGTAGAGATCCAAGTTGAAAATACGCCTTGCTATAGTGGGTGTATCTAGCCACAGTATCAGAAGAAAGAAGATTCAGATGAAATGGAGGTGGACTATTTTCAAATGTACAAGTGCCAGAATGACTTTGAAAGTGGTCCAGATTTAGAGACTGACGCACAATAAGAATCACTCTGAGTAGAGAAATAGAGACTTTGAATTGTTTACATTTTTGATAAGAAGCATAAAAAGAAACAGAGACTTTGCCAAAGAACAGAGAGAATTGAAATAACACTTCAAGTCGAGTTGCTCTATAAAGGAGTTGTTATGAAATCTGTTATGAACCTTACAAGATGTAATTTTTACAAAACTTTAAAAGCTAATACAATATTTTTCTTTTTTGTTGTTGTTTATTATTGCTTTAATGAAATAAGAAGATAAGAAGAAAAGAAGAGAGGGATTTCCTGCACCTTCAGAGCACTTGCTATAACATCCAAAATAAGGATACTGAAATTCCTACCCAGATTCCACCAGAATGCACCCCTATACCATTGTTCTGAAAAATGTCCCCAAACTTATGAGCTTCTACCCTGAAGCCCACACTTCCTTATTAAATAAAGTGGTCCATTGGTTCAGGAACACTCTGGTGGGACCTGTAATCTGTTTGCAGAGATACTATCTGTGAAAAGTGTTTCCTAGGTCGGCCCTCAAGTTAAGACTACAACAGGGGATTGCAAAGTAATCAATTTTAAAAATCCATCGTTCACTCGAGCGATGTTACATTGCCTTCACCCTTTAATTAATTTGCCTGGGAATATTAAAGCACATCCCCTGGGGTACTTTTACAGCTCTACAAGTTGTTGTATAAGGCTGTGGAGCTTATAGGCTCCTACCTTTGAACAGGGAACATGAATTCATTGTGCAAACTGGAGGTTTCCAATAGATACGAAGCCCTTCATCTCTGGACAAGAATGATTGACTATCACGTACTACCAGGTACATTTCTAATGACCCTGCGGACGCCTCCCCTTTCCTCCCCCCCAATGTGGTTGACTTTGCTGTTGGCACTGGGGTCCCTGTTGCCCTTTCAAACCTGTGGACTACATTGCACAACCCTGACTGGTTGCATTTAGTTAATTAGTATGATATAGCCTGCTGCCAGGAGACTTGGGAAAGCAAACTTTGTTGTATAAATGGGCATATTATATTTTGTAGCCCTGCTGTTCCGTCACAAGCAGACAGGCAGGGCTAAGGGTGGCCTATCAATATTTGTTTATCAAACTTACCTGTATTAATGCTCAGGAACAAGTCTTCCCCATTACCAAATAATACTGCTAAAGTCTCAAAAATGGTTTGACCTTGTGAGGATACATTTCTATCGTAACATTTTTTACTCTTCTGTGACAAAGGATATTGATGAATTGTAGGAACATTTGCTGAAAATAGGGAGTACACAGGAAAAGCAAACTTTGATCATGTGGACGGGGGATTTTAACATTTCTACCTATGATCCCAAATAATTACTACATGTGAGCTATAGGATGATTTAGATGCACCACTTACTCACTTCAGACACACCCCATATGGGTACGTCCTGAATAGAATTGGTTTATCAAACAATTGGTTTTTGCACAGGATTTTAACCCTTCCCTCGCCAAATTAATTTCAAGTTTTTTTTTAAAGTATGTTTATTGATTTTCAACAAGTAGATAAACATTAGTCAAGCATATCTGACATCGCATTGTGATCTTTGCCAAAACATGCAAGAAAAAAAGTAAAAGGAAACAAGCCCCCCACCTCATCCCTTCCCACTTGACCCAAGACTGGTACCAATAAACATCCATAGTGGCCCATACATACATTGGGCTGAGCATCAACACAAGTTTATCAGTGAGTCTAAGGACCTGGAAACAAACATGTCGCTAACTTAGAACAGAGCCATCGTCAAATTCACTATAGCACTTTTACGATCTCATCATGGAGCAGCTTTAAGGTTAATGAAGGAGTCCGAGTAGACAATGACCCTAAGCCCATATACAATTGATCATTCCAAATCCGGACAAGTGAGCAGATATGCTGACAGTGGTGCCCAGAAGTCTTTTGGACGGGAGGCCTCAGGCAATTCTTCCTCATACGTTTGTAGTTGAGCCTTACAATACAGTGGCTCCTGGAGCCATTTTTTCATAGTAGGTGTCACTTTCGCCCCCCAACATTTTGCAACAGCTCTCTTTGCGAATAGGGTAGAAATAGCAATTAGTCGCCTATTACAAGGCTTGAAACATTGAACATACCCCAGTAAGCAGATTTCAGGGGAGCAATGTACCGGCTCCTGTGTGATTTCCGTTAGCATGTGTCACTTCCTCCCAGAATGCAAGCACATATCTGCATTGCCACGCCACATGCACAAAGTCAGCATCCCCTCCTCCACACCGCACACAATTAGCATTCTCCCGTAGACCATACTTAAAAAGCTGCATCGGGATATAATATATTTGGTGCAGGAACTTGAAATGTATAATTCTCAAGTTGCAGTTAGCCGTCAGACAGCAAGTGAGCTTACAACATGCTATCCACATATCCTGGGTGAAAGCGTCTCCTAACACTGCCTGCCATTTTACAAATGAGGGGTGCTGACACTGCTCACGCTTGCGTAGCGATACATTATAGAATTTTGTAATTAGCCCAGGGCCGGACTGGGAACCGAAACCGGCCCTGGCAAAGTGCTCGGCCGGCCCCCCGGGGGGTTGAGGGGTGCGACCGCGCTCTTTGCTAGGGCCGGTTTTCGGACGATTTTGTTACAGTGCCGTTTTTGCAGCTATGCTGCAAAAAACGACCCTGTAACAAAACCGGCCCCCTGGGGCCCAAAACCGGCCCCCACCCTCGCGGCCGACCGGGGGATTGCCCGGTGCCTGCAACGGCCAGTGCGGGCCTGAATTAGCCCCTGACGATCTGCACTCGCTAGCATCGTCTGCAATGCGCAAAGAGCGGTGGGCTCTGTTCGGAAGTCAAGATACGCATTTCTAATTGCCTGCCGAACCCACACAAACATAAATCCTAAAATGAAACCGGTCTGTCCCTTTTTGCATCTCCTGCAGAGTTTTAAAGTGACCATTCTCGTAGAGATCTCCGAGCCGCTGGACTCCCACCGTAGCTAATTCACAAAGGGCACGCTGTTCACGCGCAGCTGAGCTATCCGGATGATACGCCAGTGGTAGTAGCGGAGCATATAGATATGGGAGTTGAGCTCTATCCGCCAGCTGTCGTCAAGCCCAAGCTGCGCACTGCACGGGATTTAGCTCAGTCCGGGGGCCACCTGTGCCGCCCCAACAGAGTCGCCGCCTGGACCGCCATTGGAAGCACCGCATCCGCCTCTATGGCCACGTGGGGCTGATAACGCTGCGGATAGTGCCAATAATGAGCAAACTGAGCCTGGGGACACAGATAATACAGTCGAAGGTCAGGAGCTTAAAATCCCACCCCATTCAAACGGCTGCACCAGAAGGCCCCACTTACATCTTGACTTCTTCCCGCCCCAGACAAAAGTCGATATTACAGACTGGAGAGTTTTGAAGAATGCCACGTTCAATTTGATAGGGATATTAATGAAGAAATATAATAATTTGGGAAGGAAGGTCATCTTAACGACCGCCAGTCTGTCTGCCAATGCAAGGGGAAGATGTGCCCACCTCTCGGCTTTCTATGTGATACTCGTGATCACCCGCCCATAGTTCTCCGAAATCACCACTTCCGGATCCCTATGGATCCAGACTCCCAGATACTTCACAGGGTCTGAGGTCCAAGTCAGTGGGAATTCTAGCGCAATCTCTTTTGTGTGCACCATAAGAGGGAAGACCATTGATTTTGCCCAATTAATCCCAGAGGCAGAGAAGCGTTCAAACTTGATGTATTACCTAAGTAGCTCGGGCTGATGTACCTCTGGATCGAGCACGTAGAGAGACACTACCAGTGGGCGCTGTCTGAACCGCAACGCAGCTGCGCCATGTAACTGCCTAAGCTTGCAGGCGAGAGGCTCAAGAGCGAGCGAAAAAAGTATGGGTGACAGGGTGCATCCCTGACGGGTGCCACCCCTGATTGGAAGCTGCGACGACACCCACCCATTCACACGCACCCTAGCAACAGGGTCGTCATAGAGCACCCTAATCCATTTTAGGAAGTACCGGGGGAAGCCCATCCGGAGCAGTACCGTAAACAAGTAGGGCCATTGTAAGGAATAGAAGGCTTTCGCCGCATCCAAAAGTACAGCAACAGCCTTGAAGTTTGGGTAAAAATAATGTAAAGTAGAGAAAATAGTGCGGAGATTATGTGTTGTGGAGCGCGCCGTGACAAAACCAGACTGATCGGGTAGGACTAGCAGGGGAACCAGCGGCTGCAACCGAGTTGCGATCATTTTAGCAAGGATTTTTGCATAGATATTTATGATTGAAAGAGAACGGTACGAGTCACAAGTATTAGGGGGTTTGTCAGGTTTCAACAGTGTCACTATTAAGGCCTCCCGAAGGGTCGGGAGCAACTTCCTGGTGTCATATGCCTCCGCAAAGACTGCCAGTAGACATGGGGCCAGTTCGGTAAGCTTTAGAGAATTCGCTAGGCAGTCAGTCCATTTCGGCTGCCTTACATGTCGGAAGCGACATGATAGCCATTTGAACGTCCTCTTCACCAAATGGAAGCACTAGATATTCCCTGTGCGTGTTGGGAGCGCCAGCCCAAGGCTACGTCGTCCAGATATGTGCCAATCTCTTCTTGGGAGAGATCGCGTTTGGCAGCATATAACCGGGTATAGAATTGCACAATTGTTTCGCTAATCTCGGGTGTGGAGTAATGAGGTAACCTGCCGTGATCTAGCATTTCCGCGAAGTGTGCCTGGGTCCTAGGCGCAGCCAATTTCTGCTCCAAAGATCGACTTGGGCGCCCTTCCCATAATAGCGAGCTATCTCACGACGGGCACAGTGAAGCAGTTCTTGATCCACTGTTTCGTCATGTTCAGTGACTAGGGACCGTATGTCTGCCAATGTTATCGGGGATGGATTGATCTCATATTCTCGCTCGAGGGCGGAGATATCGGATGCCAGCTTTTTAATTCGGCGCCGGATATCTCGCAACACTACCGCCTGTGCTCCAATGCCCACCCCTCTAATAGTCACTTAAAGGCCACCCAGAGTGCCCCCTCGCGGTCAACAGTGCCCTCATTCTCACGAAAATAGTTGTTGATCGCCTCCGTAACAGTGTTTGAAAACCGGATCAGCCAGTTCCGTGGGCTGCAAACGCCATGAGAAAGGCGGCTGCTCGTACGGGGGAACCTGCAGATCTAATGTCACCGGTGAGTGGTCCGACAATGTGCGCGCTTCGTGCCTCACCCCTGTCACCCACGTGCAGGCAGTCGCCGAAAGAAGCCAAAAGTCCAATCTAGACCAGGACCCATGCACTGTGGATATGAACGGGCTTTCCCTTCTGTTAGGATATCAACACCTCCATACATCGTATATATTCCCTGCATCACAGATTCCCCGCAACGCCACAGCAGCCAGCTTAAGACGAGGCTCACCACTACCTAGTCTATCCAACCTTGAATCCAGGCACACATTGAAGTCGCCGCCCCAAATTATCTCTGCAGGAGGAAACTCAGAGATCCTACGCCACACATCAGAGTAGAATGAAGGATCGTCAGTGTTCGGGCCGTAAACATTCACAAGCAACATACTCACGCCGCTCAATCGTCCATGAAGGAGCACCACTCTCCGTTGATCATCCATTTCCTCCCGAAGCGCAGTGAAGGGGACGCCCTTTTTAACTAGCACCAATACCCCCCTAGAGTAAGAGGAATAGGACGACGCTACCAGAGTGCCCGCCCAACGCAAACCCATACCTCCAGCTGAATCCACAGTAAGATGGGACTCTTGCAGCATGGCCACTTGCACTCCCATACGATCTAAATAGGCAAAAACAGATCTGATCTTTTTTGGGAAGTTCAGCCCTCGCACATTCCAGGTGAGAAAACGCACAGTATTATGCATAATCATCAGCGTTCAATAAAACAACCAGGTGTGCTCCACAGCGACGTCATACATTCCAGGCCAACCAGCTATAACTAAACCATTGCAAATACAGGACCAAAGGACCAATCTCATAGTTCGTTTTCCTCTCAGGTTCCCCCCCCCCCTACACCACCCCCAAACCCCCATCCCCCCTCAGCACCCCCCACTTTCCAAAGCCATCCCAACCCTGAACATCCCCACCCCGGCCCAACACACATAGCAACTTGTAGATATGGGGTACACCCATTGGGGGGCGTTGAGAACTACTGTCCGCCTGTCAGATAAGGAGGTGGCTAAGCAAACAGCATGCACAGCAATAGGTTTTGTCTACACAATAGAGGTTGTGGCCCCAGGGGACCTCAAAGTTCTCGAAAGAGACATAGGGTCCGCTGTATGAAGCGTTTTCTCCATACTATGGCCTGAAAACAAAGATCAGTGTTCAACAAAACCAGCACCTTCCCCACACATACAAGAAGAATCCAAGCCAGAACTGGCAGGTTGCGTTGAAATTTACGTCAAT
This sequence comes from Lissotriton helveticus, assembly GCF_964261635.1. Classification (NCBI taxonomy): domain Eukaryota; kingdom Metazoa; phylum Chordata; class Amphibia; order Caudata; family Salamandridae; genus Lissotriton; species Lissotriton helveticus. The sequence continues at coordinate 859,899,864 of NC_136072.1, read as the reverse complement.
CCTCAGTCTCAGAGGTGACTTGAGACTCACGCCGCAGTTTTTTAAATTTTATTGCATGTTCCATAGCCGCTTTAGGGGTGGTGAAAATTTTTGACACATTGTCAGACCCTATCCTCAGGCGGGCTGGGTAGAGCATTGCATAAGGGACTCCTTCCGCTTGCAGAAATTTCTTGACGGCCCCAAACTTTCTACGAGCCGCCTGCACAGCTACAGTGAAGTCCGGGAAAAAACTGAGCGTGTTTCCTTGGTGTTCAATGGTCCACTTCTCCCTTGCCATTCTCAGGATGGAGTCGCAGTCCCTATGATTAAGCACCCTAGCAATTACCGGGCGAGGCGGTGCATTCGGGACCGGCTTTGGCGCTAGGGAGCGGTGGGCGCGCTCAATGACAAACATGGGCGACAGATGGGTGGTCCCAAAAATGTCAGTGATTAGTCGTTCAATGAAGGTCTCCATGTTCCCCACATTTGTGGACTCCGGCAGACCAATAATTTGTATATTGTTCCGCCGGAAGCAGGCCTCCAAATCCTCATTCTTCACTTGGATGAGGAAGAGGACCTTTTCCATATTTAATGCCTTCCCCGCAACATCACTGAGTCCATCTTCAGCGGCGGAGACCCGCTGCTCCACCTCTCCCATCCGGGCATTTTGTTTTTCAAGCTGGGAGGACATAAGGTCCAGACGATGATTCACCGTCGTCATCGCGCCCTCTATGGACTGAAGGCTTTGCTGCATGGCAAGGAGCGTGGCCTCTAGGGTAGACTGCTCCGTCCCAGGTCTATCAGCCTCCCAGTCTGCTTTTTGGGAAGGTTTCGGCGTTTTATACGCGCCTCAAACGGGAGGCGCGTTTGCGATTTTCCGTCCTACCCATGACGTCACCCACAGGAGTGTCCTCACAGTGACAATACACTGTCCTCACTATTTACTGCAGATAGGGCCACCAAGGTCAAACAGTTCGGGGCACAATATCCAGGTCTGTGCGCTTCGCCTAGCAGCCAGGGACTCGCACCGTCCCCACCAAGATGCGGGCAGCCAAATGTTCCCCTCTCGTGCCACTCATATTCCAGGGCAGATGGAAGGGGGCAAGCGACAGGACAGCAAAGCAAGTAAATAGCTGGGTGCTCCTTCGTAGTATACAGTCCCCCGAAAGCACCCTCTGCTGTGGCACACCACTAGGCCCAGAGCTATAAAATACCCAGCCCCAATAGCCTGAGGCCCAAGACCATAGTACAGGCCAAATAGGAATGAGCACCTCGCCCCAAAACGCAGCACTGTCCAAATTACAAATCGAAGGGGCAACACCAGCGCCAGCAGTGGTCCAGGGGAAATGAGGCGCAAGAACCCGACAGCGTCCGCCACCCCGAGGGACCCAGGGCCCAGGAGGCCGCCATTATGGCCGTGTCCAGCCCAGTATGCAGCCTCGCGCACACACCAGCCAGGGAACAGGAACCACAAGTCAGCCGGGCAGTTTCAATAAGTCAAGCAGCAACTCCGGTCTCACAAGTAGGCCGCACGGCCCAGATCACCTCCTCAGGCCCCGGCCTCGCGTTGCTGCGTCTCCTGCGCAGCCCGCAAGCCCCAGCGCACGGCAGCAGAGCCCGGGCACAGAGCGCACCAGCGCCACCCCCGCCTCCACGGACGCAGCCCCAGCACCCGCCGCGCCTCACTTAACGCCACCCGGGCCCCAGACGCCACCGTCCGGAGAGGATCATCCGCTCCACCGCAAGCACCAGGAGTGAGCCGCCCAGTATGCCGTCACATCTAGGGCGAAGGAGCTCACATCACCCGTCGTCGCCTCTCAGGTCAGCTATCAGCAGCGTGTAGCGACGGAGTCTCAAAGCGTCCCAGGCCCCAGCATGCCTCCACCGTCTCACTGCAGGGTCAGCGGGCCACCAGCCTCACAGCTCCACTGGCGCCGCCATTTCGTGCCATTCAGGTTTTTGAGTACTTTTGGTCCGCCGCACTCAGGAATCAGCCTCAGAAGTACCGCAAAGTGTTCAGGGCACCTTCCGCAGCATATACACCCATCTAGGACCACAGATGGCACGGATTTCAGGCGGATACTTTACGGATAGTGGCTTAGCCGGGCAGAGCCTCACTCAGGTGCGGACATCTCGCCGTGCGCCCTCTAGCGCCCCCCCTTAATCTCAACTTTTAATGGTGCTGGTTCTCAAAGTTTATTTGATCACATATTGCTTTCATTGAATTTAGTTTCTATTTTTCTTAATTACAATGTTGTGGTAAGCTGTATTAGTGATCACAACTCCCTTATCCTAGAACTGTTAGTTGATTTTGCTAAAAAAAAAACAGACAGACAGCCTCCTTTCTATTCTTTAAGTGCATATATATCATCTGCATTATCCAAAAGTTAATTCCCTGGTCGGAGAAATCTATTTTGTTCAACCAAACATGCTCTCAAGCTCATGGATACCTAAAGGCAGCAATAGGGAAAGGCTGCGGGATAAATCAAAAGTGATACTAGCTAGAAAAGCTATTAAGGCTGCCATGTTAGCGAGGAAGACAGAGAAAAGGATCAAAGCATGGGAAGCCGTGAAGATTGCAAGTAACACAAAGGATTCTCATGCTTTCTGGAAAGTAGTTAATCACCCTTTTTTCTAGTTATGACAGCTCGCTGACAGACACTGTTATTTTGACTGATGCTTGGGTCGAGTACTTTTCCAAGATTTTCTAGCCTAATAATCTGACCTATGTGCTTCCGTCATCGGAAGAAACTGCATAATATCATAAGGTCGCTGTCTGACTAAGTCAATCAATCGAACTGACATACGTCATTTTAGCCATAGAAAGTAGTCCTTCGGGGAAGGAGTTCAGACAGAATTCCTGTGGACTTATTTAAAGAGAACCCCTCATTCTGGGCCTGCTCAATTATAAATGTTTTAAGAGCAGCTGTTACAGGCCCACTGATCACATCTTGGCATGAGGCAGTAATTGTACCTATAATTAAAACGGAAGACAAAAGCTAGCCGTGCTGTTACAGCGCTATCACGCTGTGGGATAGCACTGTCAAACTCTTGTGCAGGGTAATTTTGTCCAAACTTGAAGACTGGGAACTTGAGATCCAGATACTGCAAGATGTACAGTTAGGGTTCCGCCCTGGCCTGGGCACTGTGGATCAGAGTCTCAATCTATATCTCATTACCCAGAAAAACGTTAGGGCTAACAAGGGATCCAAGCACCTGGCGTTTATGGGCCTTACATGCGCCTTCGATACTGTCCAATGCTCTAAACTTTGGGACATTATGAAAGGTATAAGGATTGACAGAGCCTTAGTTACCTGTTATACTGGCAAACCTCCTCCAAGATACTCCAAGATGCTCCTTTTTTTTTGCTGTATATTAATGGCCTTCTGGAATTTTTGAGATCTACATGTAGAGATTTGCCAAAGATCCGCTCTCGTCCCATGCCAGTACTATTGTACGAGGATGATTCAGTGTAAATAGCCAGAACTTGCAATAGGCTCCAGAGTCTTCTGGATGCCTTTAAGAATGACCTTGGCCTCAAGAAAAATGTCTCCAAATCTTTTATTATGAAATGTGGATGTTGGTTTTCTAAATCTCAGAAATTCAGTCTCTCAGCAATTCAGCCTTTAAGCCGAGGTGTTCAAAGTCCACAATTTTACGTATCTAGGAATTCAGCTTCATGCAGGTCTTAACTGGAGAATTCTGCTAAAAATGAGAGCTCTGCAATTCCAGAGATCATTTGACTCTATCAAAAGGCTAGCGCATAAACCTGTAAAATAACTAGTCCATATATTTAAAAGGAAGTGCCTATCAGTAGGCACATTGGGAGCTGGAGTTTGGGGATACGTCAACGCTTGCTTCATAAAAAAGGGTGAAAATAAATGTATGCGTATGCTCTTAGCTGTTTCGTAATCTTCCCCGCTATTTTCTGCCATGCCGAGCTGGGTCTTGGTTTTGTGGAGGATTACATTAAATTGCAACCTCTTACTTTGGTCATGAATTTGGAGGAAACTATAATCACACTGCACTAGAGCCATAATACTGGACGGTCACACATTAAACAACACAGCAGAAATACTATGGTTGACTTATGTCAAGAAACGATTTAGTAAGTTGGGGGTCCCAGAACGGTTTTCAAACCCAGATAATTCCCTGAATTTAGCCCCAGCTTTGGTAAAAGATTTGTACTTTAAATGGTGTCATAATGTGAGTATGAGGGAACTGCATACCAGGGAATCTGGTAAATCCCAATGGAATGATATTGTGAGCCCTTTTCCGCTGGCTTGTCTCCAACTCATTACTAATAAATGTGACAGATTTCTCCTTAGGAGACTGCACTTTAATTTACATCATTTTCTGTTGGCTTTACTCATCCAAAGTACGTGGTTTGAATCACTTCCCTCATGATGGTAGCTCTACACAAAGCACTATACTATTTATTCTGCTCTACTCCAGTATTACGCAACTCCAAAGTTGGATTTCATGAGGAATCCCTCTCTTTTTTAAAGTAATTAGGGAGTTCAGGGTACGTTACGCAATGATCAGTTTTATAAAATGTTCTCTCTCAATTAGAAAAGGGTACTGACCTGGAAAAAGAATATAGTGTTGCCTTTTTATTGTAACTGTTTTTGTAGAAATTATTTTAGACACTTTACTATTTTACGATTGCTTGTTTTTAAAATGTATTAGATTTGCTGTGCACTTTTATGGTACGTTGTAGCCAAGTAAAGTTTTACTGACTAACAGATAGACAATATGATCTAAAAGAAAGTCTGCAGCCATAGCCAAAAATTGGTAATAAGTTATAAGGTTGTCCTGAGCCTGAGGTGGAAGTGACATGTTTTGTTTTTAGTCCCCACGCTCAGCTTGATGAAGCATTTGTGTGCTTGATGGATGAAAACTGGAAAGCATATAGCAATAAGTGGCTGATCTGAATAGCTGCCAAAACCCAATCTACCTCTAACTTCTAGTGGGAAAGAAAACTTGTTCAGATAAAAGAAATGCAGTACTCTACAAAGCCAGCCTCTTTTCTTTTAAATTGGGAATTAGCAAGAAAACTGCATTCACCCTTTAGGAAAGAGGAACTCCTCTAATGCCTCCAGACAATTCTTTTGATGGCAAACTCAGACAGCTGCAGTGGGATTAGTAAAATAAAGCAGTTATGAGCCATGAGTTGCTGGTGACCTTGGTGCAATAGTGGGTATGGATCAAAAGCCTTCCTCTGTCTGGAGTCTATGCCCCATTGCTAGAGTGGTCAGGGGCAGCAGAAACTACATAGAAGTCAGTGGGACGTCTTAGCCTTAGTGTGTTGAGAAGTAGCTCTGTTTTCACTGCTGAAGTAGGTAAAAGATAAAGAAATTAACCAGTGTGAAGGGGTGAAAGGAGTATATAGCCTTGAAATCCAGGAAAGCATTAGCATGTTAGAAATAGGACTGAGGGCTATTGACCAGATGGAATTCAGCAATATAGCCTTCACTGTGCAGCACTATATATAAGTGAGTGAACTGATTCTTCCTATCACAGAGACTCTAACTTTTTCTGGGCTTTCTGCTCTTAAGACTTTAGTCATGCCTGTGAACAGATTGAAAATCCAGTGGTTGCAGCGATTCAGATGGAAACGGTTGGGAGGGAAGTGCCCAAAGGTACACTGGCTGTGCTTTGGATCTGCCATAAAATTATGAAACTAACCCAAAGAGACCAGCATTCTAGTGAAAAAACTTCCAAGTAAGAAAAAAAAGAGCAGAATATTTGACTGACAAGGTATGGAATCTGCTTCAGACACAGCTAACAAATATTTGACACTTCATAGGAAATCAGAGGAAATCCCCGACACCAGTCAGTGGAAGCATAGAGAAATGTTATTCCAGAAAAGGAAAGGATAATATTTAAGACATGCCTTAATTCACACATACTTAATGAAAGCTGGGCTTCTTTTTACAGCAGACTTCCATCTGCAGGTACTGGCTTGTAACCGGTGAAAACCTACTCGCTTGGCCACGGTTGGTTAACCCTAGCCAAATCAAGTCTTAGAAAAACAGAATGGTAAAGGCCCATGACCTTTAGGCTGTTAGCTTTATGAGTAAGCAGAGCTCTAACCAGTGAGACCCCATAAACACAGCCCTCTTAAGTAACATGTACAGAGTTAATCACCCAATCAAAAGTACGTCTGATGTAACGTCACAAATAGCAACACCAAGGACCTGCCCCACCCTATCCCAATTTTGCTTGGAATCACAAGAAAAATATTGCAACAACTAGCTACTCATTTCATTAAATGGAAACAAAGTATCTACATCCAATAGAACTAAAAGACTTGTGATCATTTGTCGGAACGAGAAGAGAAACACACGCAGTCTATGGCGCACTATGCGTGTGGAATGACACTGGAGAAATATCTACATTGAAGGACTATCTCAAAAGCAGGGAATGTGACACGCTAACCATGCCTTCTTTGTGTTGAGATTTTAACAAAGCTCTGTATTGCTTTTCTATTTTAAATGCTAAACAAAAATTTCCTATTAAAAAATAAAAAGTCCAGAGAATTTAGCCCTACAGCAGGCCCAAAGCGGTCCTCTGATCAAAAGTAGCTTTCTAGTAGCTGCTCTTTGCCCAAACTAAGCATAAAACATGCAGCTTTCTTGGATATGTGTCACTAGATGGTAGGCATATATGGGTCTGTAGCAGGAAAATGATGGTGGCCCTTTGTGCATGGCTTGACAAAGAGGGATTGTGGTTTAGAATCCGTCAGAAGGAGAGAACTAAACAACTAAAATATGAAGAAAATGCATGGTAGGGGTTCACTCGCTAAAGAAAATGCGCAGCACAAAAGACAGTTAGCAACGTTAAGCACCAGAAAGGGAATAGTGAAGTTTTCCCCTTATGGAGCATGACACACAAGTTACGAGCTACAAAAAACTAGTAAGTTGTATTTCTTTGTGAAACATTTTCGGTGCATCCATTAGGTAGCATAGTACCCAAAGGCTGGAACTAATATATATATATTTTTACTACTTGAATGCTCATGAATTGGATGCTTTAAATACAGATAAATGAGTATATCACACAACACAGTCAGTAAAACTTGTGGCCAACAGTACTGGTGAACTGAGCCGCCTAAACCCAGGAGGTAACAAATCCATCTTGTAGGTTTAGGTCTCTGTTCTACTTTTCTGAAACGCTAATAGTGCTACCCATCAGTTGCCAATTCTCTGATGTAGGCCTTAAATAAGAAATCATGTATGGTGCCATTGAAGTGGACATGATTATCCTTTACATGACATTGCCATCATTGTTTTTACTCACCTAACTCAATGCAGGTGATGCCAAGAGACCAGACATCCACCTTTCCCTCGTATTGTCCTTCATCCATAGCCAAGATAACTTCAGGAGCCATCCTATAATCCAAATGACAAAAGAGTAAATTGCAATGTAGGACACAACACAGGGTGTTGGGAATGCACTCCTCCTGGTGCAATATAGGATAAAAACAAGACATATCAACATATCACATTTTGTTTAATATAATGATCGACTGAATTGTGTAACAATATTCTCACAGCTTGCACCAAGAAATTAAGATACAGGGCAAACGGAAAAGAAAAATTGAGCAGCTATTGTGCTCCAGACAAGGTGAATAGCCCACATAATGCTGCACTTGGAAAGCAGCTCGTCTCTTGAGGCTGTTAAATAATGTTAAAGAGTCACAGCAAATATTAAAACAAGCACTGGCAAAGCCAACAAATTTCACCTTTAGCAACTACTGGCTATGCCAATTGCTTTTGGCGGTACTGTACACCATCAGGACAATGTGAAGCATAGTCAAAGTAAAAAAGAAAAGAAAAAAAAGATGTGATAGCAACGCATTTGCCCACCAGAGAAATGGTGCGGGCTCCATTAGCTATATTGGTTTATTTATGGCTCCATGATGGTGGACAGCACTTGGATTGGTAAATAAATTCAGGTTTTCTTAATTTTATTTAAAAGCGCCAATTTAAATAAAATAAAAAATAAAAAGAGGGCTGGGGCTGCTGGGGCCGAGGGGTAATGAGAAGCATGTCAGGAGAAAGGGGGGGGGGGGCGGGAACAGAACACAGACAGTAGAGGGAGAGAAAATCAGAAAAGCACACAGGTGACGCAGAGTGACAGAGCAGGATCTGGGGAGAGAAGCACATTGACAAGAGAGCGCAACACAGAGCAAAAGGGAGAACGCAATACATAGGGGACACAGCTTAAGAAAAAAGAAACGAGAGAGAGGAGTGCAAGAAGGGGAGAAAAGCAGACTGACAAGAGAGCACCCAGAGCTGCAGAGAGAAGCACAAAAGAAAGACCACTGGAAAACACATGCACTCTTGGTGATTGATTAAAAAAGAAAAGAAAAGCAGTTCTCTAAAAGTTAGTAGTACAAGGAGACATGTAAAAAAGCTATGCTTCAGAGGCAGAATAAACAAGAGAAGGACAAGGCAAGCCTTTGAATAAGAAGCAAGCTAACGAGAGTGACAATAAAGCCGACCAATGATTAACAATGGGTGAGCTTTAAGTCCCCTTGAAGATTTTGGTAACCTGATGAGTTTTTTGCAATAAGGCAGTTTGTACTGATAGTGACCTACAATATAATCTGTGTCACCAAAGTGCAATAGAGAAATTACTTTAGACTAGACAACTACACACGGTAATGAAAAATTGAGCAGAAAATAATCGCAGACTCTCCTGATAACAATATTAGGCAAAAAGGCATTTTTTATTTACATTTTAAAATGCATAAACCTTCTAAAATATCTGGCATCAAGGCATTCTCGAATGTGTAAGGAAATTACAGAAAAACATTTGGATACGTGAGTGTTTTTTTAAATCCCACAATCCATTTCCTTTGCTGTATGTACCAAGTCCCATAAAAGCTCAAAACAAAAATAATTAATTTAAGTACAGTTTATGATATGGTGAATCTCTACTGTATACAGTTTCCAATTAAATAAGTGCATACAAGCTCCAGAAGGCCAATCCAGTATTGAGCTTAGGTCTCAAATCCACAATGCAGATAAAACTATGAATGACCTACATCAAGAAGGATTGAGGCTACAAAGGACCCTGGAGGTCTGTACCCACTCTTTACAGGTATATTAAAAGGAAACAAAACCGGCTTTTGTTTTTCTACCTTGAAAAGATTATCTCGAAAATCAAGGAAGTCTAATAACAAAAAAAATTGGCATTACTTGGTGTGATCAATTACCAAACTCAATCAAAGATCAATTTTAAAGTCTGGTTATCTCTGCTACTGTCAACTCTATGCTGTAAGATAAGCTACCTTTGAAGAATGTAGTGTTTATATTGATTCATGTGCAAATAATCGATCCAATATGCGTTGAATTACTATTTGTATTGTGTTGTAGCAAGTACTAAATAAATATATAAAATCAACAACATCGCCAGCATGACTGCTGCTTCTTGAAGTTAGGGGTACCATAAACTCAGGAGCACACAATGCGCACCGAACAGCACCTAACATAAAAAAATGTATTCTGATCACCTTTTGAATATTACCTCAGTACTCAGACTGGACCGTGAAACCACTGAGAATCAGAAGGTGACACTGTGTGACTCAGCACTGATGCTGTTCCGGTCCAGAAGTGATGTGCGGGCCCTATGTAGGCATTAACCCTGAGCAATGACATCAGTTCCTTTCTTTCTGGACCTCTAAATATGGATCCAAAGCTTCTCCAGTCTCGGAGGCTACTTTTTGAGATTTTTCTCCAAACATCTCAACAGTGTGCAAGAAATGTCACTCCCTAAGACCACAGGTTTGAAACCCTATAAGAACTGTCACAAACAAATGTCTATGACAGATCCCACGAGCTTTGCCTGAGGTGTCTGTGTCTAGCCACGACTCCAAGACCTGCGTAAACTAAGTGTCTATGAACTCGAAGGGTATTAGGGAATGCAAGGTGAAACTAAAGCATAAGAAGCTGCAGCATCAGTACTGCTCCAAATCCCACTCCAAGTCCAAAGCTTGATCCCAGTTCCACTCCAATTCCTTAAATCGACGGAGCCACTCTAGAGGTCGGTCTTCATAGCGCTCCAAATTGGCCCACTTCTGAGCTGGTTTCGCAGCTGGTTCCGAAATAATCTCAGTTTCTGGTGCCTTCAGACACACTGCGGCAGATCGAAGAGTTTCAAGCAACTATGCTGCAGCTCTTCGGATCTCTACCAACTGGAGTGCCTTTCAGTCCCACAGCGTCAAGAGGCTCAGCACGTACATTGCCACCGGCGCCAACTGGGTTCTCTCAGCCACTTCTGCCCTCGGCTCCATTACCAACGTTGCTCCTGGGGCCCAAGTCCACTCCAAACCTGGGTATGCGAAGCCTGATGCCAACATCACCACCCGAAGAGGTGGCCCAGACTGTCCTATCGGATGTCGACCTGACACCAGTCTGGCAATGACTGACCTTGCAATCTGATCAGTATGAGGGTTCTGCACTTGCTTTACCACAACGCAAGCCACATTCTTAACACTCTTTTTGGAACAGACTCTGATTACAGTTATGACCAGTATGATCAGTTCACCCAGCCCTGTGCCGATGACAACTGGTAGAACTTGCAAAAGACTAGTGGGCTAGATACTTGCCCAAAGATAGACCTTATCTCTGCTTCTGGCATGGCCAAAGAAGCATCTGCATTTTATGCTATGGTATGTGTAGGGCAGAGAAGACCTTGACCCCCCACCTCCCCAGCATGGAGATGAAAAGAAAGTCCTGACAGAAGTCCTGCATCCTGGACGGACTGCCTCGGAGCCTCTCCTCCGATTCAATGAGGCTTTAATGGACACTTTTCCAAGAGCTTGTATTAGTCCTCAAGTTAATCAGCAAATTGCCAGACGTCATTATTCTACTCCAGGCGACCAGGCTTTATTGTCACAACTTAATGTCTGTGGCACTTAACGTAAGTGCCAACTCCTTGGGCACAACCTTTTAGAACATATTTATCTTGGTTTTTCCAAAATAAAGAAGTTTTTCCACATAAACTTTTGTTTCAGATTCTTCTTCTCATTTATTTCATGTTGTCTTCACATGAAAACGATTTTTCTCAAATGATTATAATCAACAAATTTCATGCTTTAAAGTTGATACAACACATATAGGTACATCACTACCCAATGCCTTTCGGACGGTCTGTCCTTCATCAGGGGTATTCTGTGAACAAAAATGAACATTCTATGTATCAAATCCTCCGAAAGAATGCCTACTTAAACGTATGTACAACATAAATGCAACAAATTTCTTTGAAAGTGCTTCTAAATTGTTTTTCACATCCCAAATCATATTCAGTAGTTCAATGTGTTCTGTATGATGCCTGAATGTTTATCTAAGATGGCGAATAAAAAACTCAGTTGTGTGTCTAAGATAGAATATATAGTCTCAACCACTTAACCATTAAGGTGATCTCCCGGCGTGATTATGCGCAAAAAGTGACGAACTTAACACGAATCTCTAAAGGACAACAATGGCATGCATTCGTGCGTACTCTTTCTAAAACTTACTTGTGAGGTAGTATAGACCCATGCATCTACTTCATTCGCCCCTCGCTATCGAGATTAAAAAACACCGTGATATATACGGAAGTGAAATCATCCGTGTATTGCTGACATCAAAAACGGACTCTGTAAACGGCGGCCATCTTGTAGTGGTGTAAATCCCGGATCGGATCAAAATATGACAAAAACGTGGTGTATACATAATGAGTGATGTGACTAACGAGTGATTTGAAAAAAAGTGAATTAATTGAGTGAAGGTGTTAATCTTGGGGTGAAAAATCAGTATGGTATACTGTGTTCTCAAACATACATTTTATCCCACAAATGTCTCTCAAAGATAACATAGAAACTCCATCCGGTCATTTAAACCAAAAGGTTTGGAAGATTGCAGAAATTTAATCCAGTGATTTTCGCGTTTCAATAAAAAGTTATTATTGTCTCTGTCATCACGCTTTTCCACGACCTCTACAGCAGCAAATCTGAGTTGGCTGACGTTGTGTTTGTTTTCCTTGAAGTGTAAAGCTAGAGCAGATTTCGTGTTCTCAGTTCTTATATTACTCTTATGTTCATTAATGCGTGTCTTCAGTTTACGTGATGTTTTTCCAGTGTAAACCAGTCCGCATGGGCATTTGATTATGTAAATTACATTTTCTGTGTCACATGTAGCATTCAATCTTAAGTTGATGTTAGTGCCCTTCATTGGATGTTTATTGTCACAACACCACTCCCCAGAGAGTCTGATTGTGCTTCCCCCTCTGACAGTGAATCAAAGACAGTGGAGGACTTTCCAGAAACATTTATTCCTCAGCCAGATTGTCCCTGAATTTGATCAATGCCTCCTGTTTGCCACCCCGCTATTCTCATGTCCTTTCAGAGTCAGTGAGAAAAGTCCTCCCCGGTGTTAAGGAACACCTTTGCTCTGTTCTTTCACAGATTCTTCAGGATAGTCGCGATGCGGCCAAGGTCAGAATTCGTCGCAACCACACCTTCCTCTGTCTACCCAATGACTGATGGAGGACCATGTCTACATTATGCGGTAGGAAATGCAATCCATTTTTGGCCAAAGGGGCTACTGAGAGGGTGTCAGGGCCAGTAGTAGGACGTTGTTCCTATTCCCGCTACTTTCTAGTGCCCAAGAAGGATGGAGATCTTTGGCCTAGTCTAGACATGTGCCCTTTCACTTTCTTTGTTCTAGAAGGAGAAAGTCAAAAATGCACACCCTGGCCCAGGTCTCATCTGCCCTCCACCCTGGGGGCTGGAGGGTGGAATTAAACCCTCAGGAAGCCTTTTTCCATATTTTCATCTGCCGGTCCATCGGCACAAGATGCGGGTCGTGGTGGTTAGAGGAGCATTTTCAGAACGCTGGGCTCCCCAATTTTCTCACCAGCGCTCCTTGAGTGTTCATGAAAGTAATGACGGTGGTAGCAGCACACCTTTGGATATCTGGGGTGCAGTCTTCAACTACCTCAGCGACAGACTGTTGAAGGCAGGCTCGCCCCAAACAGTCATCAACCACCTCCAGACTACAGCAAACCTCCTGTCATCTTTGGGGTTTACTATAAATGTGCCAGACACACTTGACTCCTTCACAGATGCTCCCCTACATCTGAGCCAAGCTGGCTATGGGCCAATTTCATGCCTTTTCCCCGGGAAAGAGCCGAGAACACTCACGCTATGATCCTGATCTTTCAGCTTCTGTCCTGGATTTCAGTGAGGTCGAATCTGAGGCTACCAGAAATGATGGCCTCCTGCACTCTACTGATTAAGCATGTCACGTTCTGAACCCTATAGGCCCAACATGTAGGAGACCTTTACGACCACACCCAGATTTCGGAGGAGACTGTAAAGCTGCTGAACCACGATTGGGTTAGCAGCAGAGCCCTTGATAACCCAGAGTTGACAGTTGTGACCTATGCCTCCCTTCTGGGCTAAGGTGGCCATCTTGGACAGGAGGTGATCAAAAGTCTCGGGTCCAGTCCATATCAACCTTCTGGAGATAAGAGTCATCAGTTTGGCACTGAAAGACTTCCTATCGTCCATCAATCAATCAAGGGTTTGTAAAGTGCATTACTCACCCGTGAGGGTCTCAAGGCGCGGGGGGGGGGGAGGGGGATATTCCAGATCAGACACAGCATTAGTTATTAGGTAATGTACTGTCAGCTAGGCTATTATTCTGACACATTCAGTTAGTAACTGAGTTACCACACATTTAGACTACAGGTACCAGTAGAAGCATCTCGCCCTTATAAGGATCATGACTCCACCCTCCTTGTTTTTGGTACATTTCTTTACAAGTTACTAATCCATTATTGGTATAAATAAAAAATATTAACCAAGTCAGTTATATCCTTTCAAGCGTATACTGAGTTTTATAACATAGGATCCTACAAGCCTACATGCCACAATCTAATTAAATATTGGGAAATATTTCATTTGAATGTATTCATGTGGCACAGAAATCTTAATTTTTTGGTGGCAAGGTTCTGGTGTATCAGAAGTTTAGTGGACCAATGTATTTTCATGTTAAATGCTGATCATACTGAATTGAAATATGGGTTATGTGTATGTTTCGTAAATCAAAGTAAAGAAAGGTTTTGAATGGACATGGTTTGGCAATTCTATAGCATAGAGTGTCAGAACTTTTTATTTTCCATCATTGATTACATCTATATGTCTTGCCGCTTAATAATCTTTCAGTTGGAGAAATATTAGCTAAAGATTATTGGGATCAAACGCCATTAATTGCAGTATTTGTGTATCTAATATTTAGTTTGTTGTTTCCCTTACCCCTTAACTGGGTAACAATTTGTGTCTTGCTGTTAAGGATAGTACCCTTACATTCATTTGGAATCTCTTAGTTCCATGTGTTCCATGGTAACTTGTTAAAGCATCGCCAGGCCCATTTTAATATTTGCCTTTCCATAGCAGCTTGTCATGATATTGTCAAGTCTTTTGTTGAGCTCTGTAATGTGATTAATTGTTAACTTATTAAACCTCTACACCACCCGGAGAGTAATGTCCCCATACACTTTGGCACAGCCAGTTTCTCCTGTAATTGGTGATTTCAAGGCACCTTGTCCAAAAAGTCGAGAGGTAATGGGGAGATAGTGTTATGCAGAGTCTGCTATACAGCTATTCTAAAATATAGGAAAGCTGAATTTAAGAGCAGTAACTGGAAATCACTAAAACCCAAAACTATTTTGGCAAACAGTTAATTCTTTTAAGATAAACAATGGGTCTATGCCTAACCCGGGGGTAAATATTGTCACTGAACAATGGCTATCCAATTTTTAGAACATCTACTGGCTTAATCATGCGGGTTGCATTTTTGAGAATGTCCAATGATTTAGCCTCCTTTATATTGCAAATGGCTTGACCTTTGAATATCTCAAGGTAGTTTCTACTTCACTGGAAAGTCTGTCAGGCAAAGCGAGTGCACAAAAAGTGTCCCTATGAATCTCTTTAAGTCCAATATTGATCGTTGTGCACCTTTACATACCAAAGTATTAAATAGTACATGTAACAGTGAGCTTCTTCATTCCTGATCTACCTCAATAATTGTTCCTGTTTTTAAGAAAGGCTAGATTATCACTGTTCTAGACCCATAATCCTTGATTGAGTCAAAGGTTAAAGTGACTAGCAGAATCCTGCACAATAGAAACCTGGATTGAGGCAAAGATCATAACATCCTGTATGAATATTAGTATGTTTTCAGAGAAGGCTTAGGTGCAATAGAGCAATGCTTGATTCTCAATCTTATTATTGGCAAATATATAACTCTGAAGGTTGCCTTTTGTATTTGCCCTTTATGGACCATACTAGGGCATTTGACTGTGTGAACAGATCCAGGTTATGGCACCACTTAATCCAAATTGGCTTGGATGTCCCTTAGATGATTTTTTTTATCTGTGTTAGGTACCCTGTCTGCCAGGGTCAAATATGTTACTAATAGTACGTGCATAACTAAATTGAAGCCGGGCATACATCATGATTGCGCCCTTGCCCTCATTTTATTTATTTATTCTTTATATCAAAAATCTTAATTCATGTTTGATCAGTTATGACTATGATGTGCCCATGGCTAACTTCAAGCCAATTCTGACACTTTTATATGCTGGCTATGCCATTATTTTGTCTTGTACACCCCCAATGGCCTAAAAACCGTGGTTGATGCATTTCAATATTTTATGGAGAATTAAGAACTTGGGGGTTCATTTTGCAGTGTCTCATGTCATGTCATGTGTCCTTAATGGCATTAGATCGCAGACCTTTTCAAAGAAAGGGAAAGTTGCACGAGAAAGTGCAGCAATTACCATATCTTGCAGTAATGTTTGAATCTGTTAATTCATGGTCCACATGTCTGACCACTTGACAGCAGAAATATTTTCCATTTGGTTGGTTCAGCATTAAATTTTGCTTTGAATCTAGGAGGTAAATTCATAATCCCATTACTTGAAATTTATAAAACACAATTGTCTCCATCCTATTGGATGGTGCCTGGGAACTGATTCTTGTTGTCATCTTCTCTCTCTCTCGTCGAGTTGTCGGCAATATTTTTGTCATAAAGATTTTGGTCTAGTACATTTTAAAGATCTTATCAAGCTTGCTCCTTTGTTATTAAAGGTTTCCGTTTGGAGCAACCTTAATGCCACTGCTTAACCACACATCATTAATGGTCTTAAATGTGATACAGGTAGTGGAGTGGTGTGGCTCACTGGTTAGAGGCGGCAGACCCGTAAGCAGAGAACGGCCCGGGACCAGGGTTCAATTCCCGACGCGGCAGGGTCGTGGACCAGGGTCAAAACGGACTCGATAATTCTCGCCTCGGTGCCCACTCTAACTAGGGAACACACTCGGCAACTCTGGGCATTAAGCTTGCCTCATCTCTACAACGGCCCCCCACAGACGCCGGGGATGCCTGGTTTCACCTTGGAGATACCCAGAAAGGGACAATCTCACAGGGAAAACCAGGACGGGTTCCCCAGCGGTCTTCAGCGCCAGGATACTCCATGGAGTCGCAGTGCGCTTTACAAATACACCCACATTTACATTTTAATGGTTGGCCTAAATAAAAACTATGGTGTAGGGTATGGGAAGACAGTTTTTATTTTTTAAACCCTTCTGCCCATAAGGGCGTTCTTGGGAAAATAGGCGTCTTTCCAGAGAGACAAATTAACTTGTTAAACCCTTGTTCAGACAAAGTTATATGTAGACAATATGTTAATCAATATTCTATTGATTGTTGCTGGTACTTGGGAGGGGGATCTCCTCTCTAGGTTCTAGAATTGGTTCCCTAAGTAAACTCTTATCCTTTTGCTTGGGACAGTATAGTAGTGAAACAATCTGTCCCTGTCCTTACAATGAGTTTTCATATCAGAAACTATGGCACTTTCTACTTTTTCATGAATGTTATGGTTTATACACTAAAAAAGTTTTTAATTCCTCTTCTTAAAAGTTACAGTTTTGAAAATAGGTTGACCTGCATTGTGTTTTACACATGTTAACCCCTTGCATGCTGCGCATATATTCGCACTGTGCGGGCGATTCATTATTGGGCGGGATTCGGACGCCCCCGGACGTCCTCCGCCATGATCGGAGGAAGAAAGACCCGTTGAAGCCTATCTACCTTACCGGAGCAGAGAGGGAGGAATGGTAGTGTCTTCGCCCCCCATCGTGATCCCTGCAGAAGCGGTGTGCGGGACGCTATACCCCGCGACCGGAGGAGCTGTGAACAGTGACCGGCCGAGCTCATTGAGGATATTTGATACAGGCGCGTGGTCCCCTGGAAGGTGCAAGCCTTATATCTGGTGATGTGGGGACGCACTACAACGTTCTGGAGAGATCAGGTGGCAGCGGGAACAATTGTAGGACCGGACGGCCAGCCTCAAGTTAGCAACGGCGGCAAAACGGAACCCTGCCTGACTGTGCCTGACCCCAAGATGGCGGCCGGGACCCAGACAGAGATCATATAATTGAAAGGGATGAGATAGCAGTTCTCAATTAAGTGCCCCAGCGGCAGCAAGCACCCTGGCGCAGCAGGAGTGAGGTAAAGAAGGGGGGGCTTGGTGCCTTCCCCATAGACTAACAAGCATTGACAACACTCAGCAATGGTCTCCCAGTTATAGGATCTCGCCCCCTGAGGCCCAGATACCACCACATGTGAGGTCCAGTTTGAGGAAGAACGGGGGCGTATTGGCGCCACCGGCGGTCAATGGTGTTGAACAAATCGTGGAGGGGGGAGGCAAGTACTCTCCACGGTTGACGCGGCAAGCACAAACTTAGGGGAGCCATCGTGCCTGCACCTATGCCACCGAAGAAGGTGACTACCACAGTCTACAACTTTTTTTTCTCCTGCTGAGAAACGGCAGCCACCAGAGCAAGGCGAATCCACTGACACCATGGCTCTCAGGAAGGAGGACTTGATGTCGTCCCTAAGAGAATTTAAAACAACGCGCTGAGCTCAACCAGGATCTCAAAGCCTCCATGGAGCAACTTCAAACAGACCTGAATACGCGCATGGCATCGCTCCAACAGGATGTGGACTAGGTGCGCACGCGAGTAGTTGATTTAGAAGCCAAGACACAAGAGCTGAACAAGTGGACCACAGACACGCAAGAAAAGAGAAGATTTAGAAAACAGATCCCGGAGAGACAACATTCGGATCCGGGACCTGGAGGAAGTGGCGGAGGTCCCAGATCTAGAGGCCTTCCTTGAGGGTCTCTTTGCAGAAATTCTAAGCTTGAGATAGCTCAAGATTAAACTGTAGCGAGCACACCGCATAGGGGGTCAGGTAAATGGCGAGCATAGTAGGACACATGATGTCCTTGCCAAATTCCACTCCTTTAAGGTCAAGGAGGCCATACTACAAGTGGCCCGGAGAAAGGGCGACATCTCCTTCCAGGGATTTCGCTGCGTCATGTACCAGGATCTAGCACCCGCGACGCTGGCAGGGAGGCAGCAATTCAGACCTATTACCACGAAGATCACATAAAATGCAGATGGACATATCCATTCGGACTGAGTTTTGAATACAATAACAGAAAACGCCACATCACAGAGCTTGAAGAGGGTCTGAGGGTGCTGGGCCTCCCCCTGCTGAGGCCCAGAGCACGCAAGACACAGCGAGGGAAACAGACCAAAGTAGCAATAAAAAACTGCAGTGGAATACAAGCGTTAAGGGAGGCCATAAGTGACGCAAACTGGTGTAGGGATCCTGCTATAAGACCTACCAGTTTCCACGGGAGTGGTGCATTCCAGGGGAGAGCGTACACCTGTGGACAGCGAACTCCTAGGGGTCAATGACTGATGCAAGAAGGGGCACTGAAGAAAGCCTTTGAACATTCAAAGCTAAGTACCGATCGATGGCGACCATTTTGAACAGAGGTGAAGGTATTGACGGCGACTTCAGTCGAGTCATCCACCAACATGTCCCGATATGTTTTAATCCACATAGCCGGAGTTTCCATATCCTTCAGGCAAACATTGAAGTTGGGATTGTTGGGGTTTTTCTTTCTTTTTATTGGGGAGGAGGGCGGCGGGAGGATGGTGGTGGCTGACAGGGTACAATGTCCAGGTGCACATACCAGTCCGTGCAGATTCTACAAGGGGGGTGAGACCAGGAGGATTAATCGCTAGAGCTTGAAGAACCAATACGAAGTATGAGAAACCAGAGGGTGGATGGGAGGACGGGAGAGCCGATATAATACCATGGTGAGCTCCATAGTATCATGGAACGATTAGGGTCTAAACTCGCCACTTAGGCAACAAAAAACTTGGAAATATCTTACGGATCATCATTTTGATATAGTGGCTCTTTAGGAAACACATTTAAAAAGGGCTGAAGAGATAAGATTGCCCCATAAACAATATCCCATATTTATAGATCCTCAGCAGTCACCAAACATCGAGGTGTAGCACTACTCTTTCATAGCTTGACTACATTTCAACCAGAAGCTGTTAAATACAATAGAGGGTCGGATGATCATGGTGAAGGGATCACTTAGAGGCAGGATCTGTACTTTTATTGCTGCTTACGCACCCAATAAGGGTCAGTCGGCCTTTCTGACAACACTCTGGATCGGTGGGAGAGTTTGCGGCCGGGCCAACAATCCTATTGGGGGATTTTAATCTCACCCGGCAAGCAGAACTAGATAGTACTCACCTTAACAGAACAGCTACAAGCTGCTTCCCCACCAGTGCTAAACAGACACTAACGATCTTGGTCTTAGGGATGCCTGGCGCACGCTCTACCCTTTGACCAGAGATTACACTTTATTTCACATGTACATCACACCTACTCCAGGCTTGATTATGTTTTTATTAGTCAGAACCTGATGGGCTTGCTTCAAGTTTCTCCCACTCACGATTTCGGATCACTGCTCTTGCTTGCTTTGTCTCAGCTGGAGTCGCGACACACCTGGGGCGTCAAGGTGGTATTTCCCGGCTTCCCTCATGAGGGATACACTAATGAGGGATGAGCTGAGGGGAGTGATTACGGAATTTTTCAATTTGAATTAACCCCAAGACACTTCGGCTTTCAATAATTGGGATGCATTCAAGGTGGTCATAAGGGGAAAATGCCTAGAACTCAACGCTACCCTGAACAAGCAAAGAGCGAGAGAGAGAGAAAACCTGGAGCTGGCTGAAAAAGAACACAAGAGCACACCTACCAGGGGTTCACAGCATAAACTTACTGAGCTTAGGGGGTAGCTTAAAGCGATTAGAATAGAGCAGAGTACACTTTATTACGGTTACACCACATTTCCTATACCCAGGGGAACAAAATTGGTAGACACTTAGCCAGGCAGCTTAGGAAAAGAGAGAAAGGGAGCACATCGGAAATATACTTGATGGGGAGGGCACATTTGTGACTTCGGATACAGGAAAAGCCAACACATTGCGGGCTTTTTAGGAGAGATTATACGCGGGGGAGACAAGGGAGGTAAATGAACAAAATGGATTCCTGCAGACACTAAAATTTCCCAAGGTCTCTCAGGCCAGAAATTATGTCCTCAATGCACCCATAACACAGGAGGAGGTGGGCACGGCGATTAAATCACTCAGGCCTAACAAGGCTCTGGGTCCAAATGGCCTGATGGCTCATAAAATGGCAGAAGACGTTGGGGTGACTCCTTCCATGGCTGAGGCGGTGATAATGGTAATACCTAAGCCGGGGAAAAATGCACAACTCTGCGGTTCCTATCGACCCATTGCACTTTTGAATCTGGATGCGAAGCTATATTCCGCCATCTTTGAGAGAGGTTAAATGATCTGATCCCAGATCTTGTAAACCCTGTTCAGTCCGGCTTCATTAAAGGCAGGCAGACTCACGATAATATACGTAGAACAGTACATCTGATTGAGAAGGTAACAAAACGCAAGATACAGGCAATTCTCGTGGGTCTGGTTGCCGAAAAGGCCTTTGACAGGCTGGCATGGTCATTTCTTTTTAGCACACTTTGGCTTTGAGGACAAATGTATTAATATGATCAGGTCTAACTATGTACATCGTCGATCTAGAGTACAGGTTAATGGGTCTATGTCGGCCCCGTTCCCCCTCACCAGAGGGACTAGACAGTGGTGTCCATTATCGCCCCTGTTGTTCGCTCTAAGCATTGAGCCGCTAGCGATGCGTATTAGGGAGACTCCAGAGATAAAAGGAATTCCCTTTGGGGAAGATAATCACAAAATATCGCTATTCGCGGATATGTCCTTCTCTCCCTCACCGACCCGTTCCTCTCGCTTCCTGCTCTGCAGAAGGAACTGGCCCTGTTCGAGAAAGTGGCGTGTTTTAAAGTCAATCTGGGTAAATCCCTTATACTCGACCTCACGAGAGTCCAGCGACTGAGGCTAATGATCTACGGGAACGCACTCCCTTTCAATGGGCCAAGCGCTCGCTTCAATACCTGGGTATACACTTAACACTGCGCTTAGAGGGGTTATACAAGGCAAACTTCCAGCCCCTCCTTCTGCCACTTCAACTTGCCCTCAACCAATGGAACCCTTTTAAATTTTTTGGTTGGGCCGCATACATGCGATCAAAATGACAGTGCTTCCTAAATTTCTGTATCTATTCCAGGCACTACTGATCGAACTAGATAGGGAACTCCTTCCCAAAATCTGATCATTACTCACTCCATCTGGCAAAATGGAAGGGCCCGTCTACCATTTCATACCTTGAGGAGACTGAGGGCTGGAGGGTAAAGGGGGTTGGTGGGTGGGGGGGGCAGTTGGGCTCCCTGACTTTGGCTTATATTATAAGGTAGCCCAATTAAGGATAGTGGCAGAATGGTCCAAAAGGGAATCAGAGAAGCATTGGTTGCATATTAAACGGGCGATAGCAAGTAGGCAGTGGCGTAGCAAGGTCAGGTGGTACCCGGTGCGAAAGATTTCTTGTCACCCCCAGCTTGACAAAATGGCAAAAATATGTGTGTAAAACAAATCTTTGCCATTTTGTCACCCCCTCAGTGATGACACACGGGGCGGCCCGCACCCACCGCACCCCCCTTCCTATGCTCCTGCGGCTAGGACAATATTGGACCTCATATCGAACCCAAGAAGAACAGACCTGCCAATGCCTACATTAGTACTCCCACCTGCACTACCCTGAAGGTCTGGGACTCAATCTCTGGGGAAGAGGAGTGGACTACATTCCCCCCACCATATACACAGATCCACTTCAACCGGGCTTTTCCACCCGCACTCCACGAAGGCCACTTCAACCAGTGGAAGAAGGGCAGCTGTCTCATGTTGTCAGACCTCTTTCATAATTACGATATCTTAACATTTGAGAACTGCTGGGAGAGTTTCACTTTGAGCCAGACGAACACTTCCACAATCTTGAGCTCAAGCACTGGGCTCTCACCCCTCACATTTGAAATGCTGCCACTCGAGAGAGAACATGCTTTGAAAAATTAGTACGAAGGGTAGGCTCCATGAGGGGGCTAATCTCTTTCCTTTATAGTTCCTTAATTGCGGCCACACAATCCCTGCGACCTAGATATACGGCCATGATGGGGGGGTGGGGGAGGGGCCATTAGTGCAGAGATAAATATCCAATAAGGAATGGACCGGGCTCTGGTTGGACATTACCAAATGTAATCACTCTCTAGAAGCTCACTTAAAAACTTTGACGGATTGGAATTGATACCCCACCAAACTTAAACAGATTTTCCCAAATACCTCTGATTAGTGTTGGAGGGGTTGTGGTCTCCTCGGCGTCTTCCAACATATATGGTGGGATTGTCCTACAATCAAACCCTTTTGGAACAACAGGGTATCTCCTTCCATAAAATGCTGGCGTTGGAAGGTGGACCGCCCGTGCTTTTTGGGTGAGTGCAGACAAAGGCTGGAGGGAGCAAGACAGTGAGTTGCAAGCCTAATCATGTAGGACAGAATACATGAGGTAAGGAAGGGCTGATTCTTTTTAAGTTATTCTCTTCCCCAGGAGCCAGCGGGAGATTTCAGAGCCATTGTTTTGTGACTGTGTAATTTCAAACCAAACATTGGGAAGGCTGTATAGTTTTGAACTCTTTGAAGTTTTGAGAAGATTTCCTGTATACAAGCTGTTTCAGCACTACAGACAGTATATGAACAAGGCAAGGATTAAAGATATTTTTTGAGAACACTAAACCAACCACAGAACCCATTTCAGTGGCCACAGAATGTGGAAAGCAGTTTTGGAGAACACATTTAATTTTAGGTGCGGGGAGGATTAAATGAAACATCAGCATAAAAGAGCAACCCCAAGCTTCAAGCATTGTCCAGGCGCTGGAAGAGAAGGTATTTCTTCAGGCCCAGTGACTCTGGAACTAGGGGTGCAAGAAGAGCTGCAGGATCCCCACTCAACCCAAATGTTTAGAGCAATGAACAATATAAGGGCCTTTCAAAGGCTTTTCTTCTGGCAGCATTTTTGCGTTTTAAATAACAACTGCACTGCCAAATTTTCCCTAAGCGTTTAGTGAGATGACATTATTGAACAGCACCCATACTACGAAATAGTTGCAGCACCACTTCTTAGGCAAAATGAAGAGAAGGGGGGTTAGGCTGAGAGAGTCCACAAGCAGGATATCAGTTTCAGCAATGAGCTTATTGACATGTCCATGCTGCGTGTAGAATACTTTGAGTGACACTTTTTGACAAGCCAAATAAAGCAATGTCTGTATAATAAGGTTATTACAGAATCCCACTCTTTTGTGCAATATAAAGGTTCAGAAACAGTTTAAAAAATGTTGCCACACAGTTAATGGATTCAGACCCCTTATCACCCAATAGGTATCCTTTGGCTCACCGGTAAATTCTAATAAGAAAAGCTTAATTTCCTAACTATCCACTGACATCAGGAGAGTGGCAAGGCCATGCATTGGCACCTTCAGTTTTGCTCTGAGGCTACTTTCAGGCCTCTGATGAAGTGATCATAGGTTAAAAGCACCCAATGCCAACTTCCCTCTCTTTCCGCACCACCTGTCCAGAAGGGTGGTAACAGTCACCTGCATATTTCAGTTCACAGACTAACCAACTAGTATAAGTTCCCGGACTGTGGCCGGTGCTGATAACATCTGGATTCACAAATACAGAGAGTGTGGTTGCGGCTGATCCAGCAGGCAGAAGCAGAGTTCCAGACTAGTGCTGCGCTTATGATTGTCAGAAATTACATACTCAACATACTGGAGCTTCTATTGTTGGTTAGGCAGCAATCTGGACTGCACTAATTTACTTCCTGTGCTGGGGTGAGGATGCACAGTCTAGACGCAGCTACAGATTCTCATGAGTTTTGCCTTGCAAACCTGTGCCAAAGAGGAGTCAAACACATGAGGGCTATTATACTAGTGTAAGGTGAGTGAGCCATGCTGAAACAATTTTCCACACACACTGCAAGCCAGTAGTTGCCAACAGCCAGCAGCAAGAGAGACCACACTGACAGATTCTTGTGCAGAACTCATTTTCTGACAATTGGTACAAACTTACCACTTGTTATCCTGTAGGCGCAGACGGCTGAGGTCGTCCGCCCTGGCATTCAATGATCCTGGTAAGTGGTAGGCTTCCTGGTCCGTGACCCTACCCCAACCTGATTATTGCAGTACCACATTGCAGATAATTTGCAGTCTCCTCTGAAATCTGAATGTGGTCGGTGTGGCCCCCTTGATGTGGGGCCCACTGGGACTTCATTCTACTGTAGAGCCTGAATATTCCACCTGACCTGCCTGACTAGCAGGATGCAGTAGGCCATCACTTCCAGCAGGCTGATAGTCGACCTCACTGAATTCCAAGACTGAGGTTGAGAGAGCAGAATCATAGCCTGAATGTCCTGGACTCTCTTTTCTGGGGGAAAAGCACAAAACCAAACCATGTCCAGAATGGTTTCGATGAAGGGGAGCATATGAAGAGTAGGAACGTGTGACTTTGGCATGGTGATAGTGAATCCTCAAAGATGACAGGAGGTTCACCATAGTCTGGATGTGTGAAAACTGCCTGGGACGAGCTTGCCTTCAACAGCCAGTCATTGAGGTAGAGGAAGACAGGTATCCAAGGCCTCCGAAGAGCAACTGCCATCACTTTTGTGAATACCCGAGGGGCTACGGTGAGATCAAAAGGGAGCATAGAGAATTGGAAATACTTCTGTCCCACCACAAACTGCAGGTGGATGTGGCAGGATGGGATTATAAAAATAGGCATTTAGCAGGTCCAACACCACCATTCAACACCTGTGCCAGAATGACAATTTTGAACTTCACCGTTCGCAGGAAGCCATTGAGAGTATGCAGATCTAATATAAGCCACAGCCCTCATTCTTCTTGGGCACCCTAAAGTAGTTGGAATAGAAACCAAGCCCTACTTTTGACACAGGCACCCTCAATAGCTCCTTTGGCCAAAAGGACCTGCTGCAAGATGAAGAGATGGTCCGCTGTCAGTCACATGGGCGGAAGAAGTGGGGGTATTAGATGCTCCTACCAGGTGGCCATGCTCCATCAAGTGCAAAACAACGTATTGAATTGAATGCTTGAATTTATCTAAGCCACTGACAATTGCTAGGAGCTGCATCCCAATCCATCCTTTTTTACCCACCCTGCCACCGTAATTGGACCTAGTCAAATGCTGATCAGTCTTGACCCTGCTCCAATGGGAACTGTTCAGCCCAAACTGCCAAGCCAAGCCTTCCTGAAAAGTAACACAAGCAACCTAGGATGGGTTTTGCCTTTGGTAAGGGGTCTTAAGCCGGGTAAAGCTTTATTCCAGTTGCATAGTGAGCATAGGACACACGTCTGGGCATACCACGTCACACTTAAGGTGTCAACTGCAACAACAATTAAATGGCTGAAATCTTGAATCAATGTCAGTCAGTGGGAACAACTCAGGCTACATCCCAATCCATTATTTTTTCCCCACTGTGCCACCTCAGTTTGGACCCAGCCATATGCAAATCAGTCTGGACCCTGCTCCACTGGGAACCGTCCAAACTCATCTCTAAGCCAGGGCCTCCTGGAATCACAATACAAGGATAGAATAGGATAAAGATTTGTAAAGCACACTAAACCAAATAGGTGTCAAGGCGCTAAGCGGGACGATAGGGAAGCAGACAATCCCCAACTATGATGCAAAAAGCCAGGTCTTTCAACATCTTAAAGGAAGCAAGTGAGTTAGCCGTGGTGATAGAGAGAGGTAGAGTGTTCCAGAGTTTGGCAGCCGCCACAGAAAAAGAGCGCCCCCTCTCCCCCCCAACCCTCCCCATCTGGAACTATAACATCTAGGCTAAACAAGCTTTTTCAGGATGGAGGACCTCAAGGATCTGCCTGGGGTGTACCAGTGGAATAAGGTTGCAAGGTACGATGATTCAATACCATGCATAGCCTTGTACACCAAATTCAGAGCCTTAAAGGTAGGGGTGGGCGTAGTGCGCGTAGCAGGGCTACGCGAAGCTCCGCGAAGTGGGGTGGCCCGCTACGCCCACTTCTTGTGAGAAATGCGCGGGCGCCCGCACATGCGCATTCGTCTGAAGAAGTCGGCCCGTCAACAGGAAGAGGGAGCCTCGGGACGCCGTATCCAAGGTAAGTTCCTTTTCTTTTCTTTTACTGTATTTAATCCTAAAAATATGGTTGTAGAAGAGGGCAGGAGGGAGGCGGGTGGCGGGCAACTTCGCGCCCCCACGGAGTGGGCGTAGTGTTGCCTACTACGCCTACTTTGTGAAGCGCGAAGTAGGCAACACTACTCCCACTCCGTGGGCGGAGCGAAGTGCTACGCCCACTTCCTAATCAGAAGCCAATGTAAGTTCCGAATTCCTTCATTAATGAAGTGATATTTGGGAATGTTCAGGATAAGTCTTGCCGCTGTGTTTTGAACAACCTGCAGCTTGTTCAGTGAGCCTTTACTGATATTTAGGTATAAGGCATTGCAGTAGTCAAGCCTTGAGGTGACTAGGGCAATGATGGTGGGTCGATGAAGATCTTGGGGAATGTAAGGCAGCACTTTCTTAAGCAGTTTAAGAATATGAAAACAGGTGCTAACCGTACGGTTCTCCTGGGCGTCGAAAGCCAGCCCCTTGTCAAAAAATACACCTACGTTTTTGGCAGTTGTTACCAGGACAAGAAGAGGGCCACAGGTATCAGGCCACCAGGCGGCAGACCAAATAAGGGGCTGAGTGCCGAAAACCATAACTTCTGTTTTTTCCGTGTTTTGAGAGAATTGTCCTGCATCCAGTGTATTATGCTGGTCATGCAGGTGTTAAATCTTTGAGCGACCAGCTGCAAATCATCAGAGATAGAAATAATGATTTGCGTGTCGTCGGCATAGGAGAGGACTTGGAAGCCAAAAGATCTCACCAGTGTAGCCAAGGGGGTCCATTAAGATTGAAAAGGGTAGGGCTGAGCGAAGAGCCCTGGGGGACCCCACAAGGAAGACTGAAAGATTTGGCTTTGAACCCCCCGTAGCTGACTACATTAGTCCTGTCATGCATAAAAGATTGAAGGAGCTGTAATGCCTTCTGTGTGACACCAACATCCCGCAGTCGCTGAATCATGCGAACTGGGGATATGGTGTCAAACGCTGCCGAAAGGTCAAGAAGGACCAGCACCCCTGACCCGCTCTGATCGACCAGAATGCGGATACAGTCAGAAGCCGCAACCAAGGCGGACTCGGTGCTGTGTCCTGCCCGGAAATCCATTCTGGGAGCTATCCAGAATGTCGTATGTTTCGATAATTTTCATGAGTTCAGAATTAATAAATGTTTCCAACATTTTGGCAGGGGCGAGGAGAAGAGAAATAGGGCAATAGTTCAATAATTCTGAGGGGTCGGCATTAGGTTTCTTAAGGAGGGGTGAGACAGTGGCTTCCTTCCAAATGACTGGATAATGTCCAGATAAAAGAATGTTATTAAACATTTTACACAAAGACTCTGCTAAAAGATCGGGCACTGGATTAAGTGTGGAGACTCTACAAGGATCAGTAGGGGACCCAGATTTGAGACCAAGAAGGAGTTCCATAATACACGGAACTGTAATAGCTGGAAACCGGGCCAGGTTAGGCGTAGTAGGCAGAACTGCCAGAGTGCAACCCGTAGAAGGTTTAATTTCCTCAGAGGAGGAAAATTGGTGAAAATGTTCAGGACTTTCTGCTGAAAATGAAGAGCTATGTTATCGCAGAAGTCTTGGGTAGGATTAAGGAGAGGCGCTCCTAAGGGTTCGGTAATTTCTTTAATGATTTTAAAAAGCATGCTAGATGAATTATCGGCGGACCTAATTTTACCAGTAAAATACAGGGATTTCGCCTGGAAGATGGCATGCTTATAATCCTTCAGCAAGGACCTCTGTATCAATTTTTCCTGCAAACAGGGGGCTGCCCGCCACTTTCGTTCTTGTTTGCGACAGAGCTGCCTAAGAGTTTTAAGCTCATTTGAGAACCACAGGGCTGAAGGTTTTTCTCTCTTAGTGGTACAGCATTTAGTAGGCGCAACAGTGTCTAGTGCATTTTTAATCCAATCACGGAAGCCCTTAGCAGTTATAGGATAAACAGTAGGACTACTGGCCAAGGTTAAAGTCAGAGGCTTCCTCCAGTCCGTGGCCGTGACCTTTTGCATTTTTCTACCGAAGATATTTTTGGAAGGCAAATTAGACGTGATTTTAGTACAGGAGGGGAAGGTGATAACTAACTCAACCAGCCCATGGTCAACCCAGCTAAGAGGCAAAACGTTTTTTAACTTAAGATAGCTGTGATTGATAAAAATGCCGTCCAGAGTATGGCCGGCCCTATGTGTAGGGGAGTGAATAAGTTGCTCGAAACCCATGGACTTCATGAGGTCAAGAAGGTGAGCTGAATCAGTATACAGGTTACAATCAAGATGGAAGTTGAAGTCCCCAAGAATTGTATAATGTGTCCTAATAGCATAGGGTTCTAAAATCTGACCCCCATCTTTCAAGAAAATTTGTCCTAAACCCCGGAGGGCGATAGATCAAAAGGCCTGAGAAGCTACCGCCTCCTCCGGATATAATGCAAAAAGTGGCTGCTTCAAGAAGCGAACCCAGAGCTCCCACCAGCGGGGAGAGGGTACAGTTAAGAAAATCTTTAGCACCAAGGGCTAGGCTGCCACCCATTCTGCGGGACGGTCATGTCTAAAGATGCTATAGCCTGGGAGTTCAAGTCTAGAAAAAAATCCCTTTGGGGTATTTTCTTAGCATTCCAATTGTGCACTCACACCAAAGATTCCACTCAGAACACACCGGGTCAGTTTTTCAGTTGCCAGAAAGTCAAATGTGAATGCAATATTTAAAAAATGGTATGTTTGATTTTATTAGGTTGGTTCAAGAAAAAATACACATATATACCATTTGTCAGTAAAAACAAGACATATGTATACACATTAAAAACTACAAAGATAAAAAATCACAGTGTAAATAGACCTTTGATCGATACAGAATGAACACGTTAGCGTGAATTAATGTTTCAGCACATCACACAGTAAATGTCAGGAGAACTTATTTTTCTAAAAGTAGGCCAAAAAGCGACGCGTTTCGGAGGGTTACACTGGTCCAACCTCCTTCTTCAGGCTTGCTACTAGTATGTTCCGACCCAGTTATCAAGATATGCACAGGTCGATATTCATGTTGGAGGAGTCTCTTGATAAAGAATCTCTCCTTCCAATGCTCAATATCATAAAAGCAAGGGACCACTGCGGTGTAAATTTTGCAGCGGGAACACGTCTCCAATCTTTACATCCAATATAAATAATGTGGCAATCTCGGGGGGCGGAGCCGGGACGGTGACCAAGATGGCCGCATGGAGTCCCGGCTCCGCCGGCCTTCTCCCTTCGCCGTCCGATTTGTTCACCCACCCCGCGCTTGAACGGCGCTTCTGTGCGTCGGAGGGGACGCTGCGATGGGGCACCCGATGGCGGTGAAATTTGGAGCTTCAGGGACCGAGATATCCTCCTTCGCTCTGGGCGGCCCGTCTGCTGCTGAGGCCGGGGCCTCGCGTGGCTGTGCACCCGGCTGCTGGCTCCGTCCCGGCAGCTACAGTCTCCCGTGTGACGCCGCTCCTCCACCATGATGCTCAATGAGTCTCCCTACACCGCCGGAGCCCTCTACAAGACGCACTGCGCAGCCCCTCCGTGTTGGATGCTTCGCCCCCCTCCCTCCCCCCCAGCACTTTGCATCGGCGGCCGGTCTAAGGTAACGGCGCTTTGTCTCCTTCAGGGCGCATTGAATGCCTGCGTGTACTAGACTGTGCTGCACATTCCGGCTTACGTGTGCCAGTGGGCACGATAGCGCTGTGTCATTTTCGTGCTGGGGGGTCCTGTGAATGCTATTCTGTGGAGGGGGTGCCTGTGATCCTATGCTACGCGGTGACGGGACATCGGTGAATCTTACTTCTGACGGAGGCCGGCGATTTTTGGCCTTGCCGTGCTACATTGTGGTGGTGCATCCTGGAAAATGGCGACTTGGCGGACTCTCTCTTGGGATGGCGGCGGCCGGGTGTGTTGGATGCCGAGAATGGGCGGACGACTATCCTTGAAGTGCTGTTTCTTCCTATGCTGGTGATGTCGTGATGCTGTTCTGGTCATTTATACCCGATGTTTACCAATGAGCCATCACTTGTTTTGCCCGCTACTGCTGCGAGACGCCTGTTGCTATCCCCCGGGATGGGGCGATGGCCAGTACTGGATGGGACTTCATGGATGCTGCAGTATGGACATGTTTCCTTTGAATACTCCTGGTTGGCTCGCCGTAGCTTGACTATACTGTACTTGGCCCCGAGGATGGCGGTTGCTGGCGGTCGATGGGCCGCCCATTGTGCTTTTACGAGACTCTTGTTTATTCTGGACTGATTTGAGTGCCCCAGTTCGTTAGTGTTTTCCCCCGGACCCGTCATCTTTAGCTTTATTCGATCTGTATCACCGAGGAAGGACGGCGCAAAATGGCGGCGGCGCCCCGGACGATGCTGCTTCTTGTTTCATTGCAAGGCGTTCGATTCCTTTGTCTTTGCATGTCCGCTTACTGCGCTGCTCCACTTGTGTTTTCCTGATTGTAATTCAATGCCCTGTCTCTATTCGGGCCGACAAACTGTATGTATAACATTGACGCTTGGCGCCCTTTCCACTGGCATGGAGAGTTTTGCATATTGCCTGATAAGCTGCGAGGGTGGGCGTTTAATTGGTGGTGTCCCCGCATATGGTTTCTGTGTTTCAATGTTGCTACAGTATTATTACGGGGATGCGGAACTCAGGGGGGAGGGGGTCGGGTTCCTTGTTGGAGGGCCCCCCATAGCTTTCTTTCCCCTTCTGTGGGGGTTTTCGATTCTTTTCCTCTCCTTTTCCTTCTTTTGTGTTGAATATTGTTTTTCTCTTTCCTCTTAGCTCTTTCTTCTATATTTCGGGTTTAAGCTCTGGGCGACAGGCACGCTGCTAGGGGGGTGGGCCGTGGCCATGTGCAGTGGTGCAGGGTGGGGGGGTGGGGGTGGGGTTTTGTTTTTGATTCCTTTTAGTTCCATGGCCTTTTTCATGTTTTTTTGGTATTTCTTTACTTCTTTTCCCTCCTTTTTTCCTCTTTTGGGGTCGGATGCTAGGCACGTCCCTGTGCGTTTATCGATTTCGGTACGGGGGTTTCTGTTCTACTGTTCAATTGAATAGCGGGCGGGTATTGTCTGGGCGGGGGTCCGATCTGTTTGTTGATTA
Source organism: Lissotriton helveticus (assembly GCF_964261635.1). NCBI lineage: Eukaryota > Metazoa > Chordata > Amphibia > Caudata > Salamandridae > Lissotriton > Lissotriton helveticus. Next base: position 859,868,203 of record NC_136072.1, on the reverse strand, counting down.
TCCTGATTGTCTGCTTTGTTATGTATTCCCTGCCCATGAGGACCTTGCCGTGGATATCCTGTCATTGGTGTAACCCTAGTGTTGGCGATGTGTAATGATGTGCTATCCGATCCTGTTTTTCCTCCTTAAAAAAAGACAAAACGAAACCTTTCTGATCCTGTGACCCGGTTCCATTCGGCTCTCCTGTGTTGTACATTGATATTGTGCGGGGTACCATGGCTTTAATCCTGATTTACATTGTTTGACTGTACTACCTCTGCACCCTTGATTCACTGGGTCGTTTGTCGGATTTGGAATGTAACTGTGAAAGTCAATAAAGGTTTTTAAAAAAAAATAAATAAATAAATAATGTGGCAATCTCAAAAAGATTTTCATGCCTCACTGGAAGCAGAAAACCAATCCTAAATTCATGCGGTGAAGCCCACAAACTTCTATCTTCCTTTTAGTTGTAAATGTTACAATTTTGACGTTACTTGCATACCCGGTGTAAGATCTGGAGGTCTCTAGTTGGCAGAGATAGGTACCACTGTCTAAATAGGGACCCTTGTTTCTAGTAAGGGTAAGGAGGAAACACTCTTCAGATAACCCCTGCTCACCCCATTGGTAGCTTGGCATGAGCAGTCAGGCTTATCGAAGGCAATGTGTAAAGTATTTGTACCAACACTCACAGTAACAGTGAAAACACCGCAAACTGACTCCACAACAGTTTAGAAATATAAAGGTATTTAATCTAAATTAAACAAATACAAAAACGACAAAAATCCAACATACACAGGTCAAGAATATGGTTTCAAAAGTGTTCTTAAGGTTGCGTTAAAATAATCCACGGTTGTGTCACGTTTTAGCCAACAGTACCTTTACATGCGACAAAAGTTCCAAGTGAAAGCTGTAGCGTTGAAAAGCAGGCGATGCGTCAGTCCTGAGACACTGGGGAGACGATGCGACAACCCCGCTGGACGCAGCGAGCATGTTGCGGTGACTCCGGTCTGTATGGGGAGGAATGCGATACCTTGCGTGGATTCCGGTGCACAGCTTTCGGTGGAAGCGGCTCGTAAAAGGTAAGATGCGACGATCTTCGGGGCGGCGACGATCTCCGGTGCGGCAACGATGTGCGGCTCATCGTAGATCTTCTCCACTCGCGGCCCCTCGATGCAATGGCACTGAGACGACTCTTGCAGCGACGTGATGCGGTCCGCAAACAAGCGGTGCGACGATCTCAACCAGCGACGACAGGCCCTGCGACGATACTCGCAACGATGGTAATCTTCCCGCACCGGGTTGGTGCGTTCCGCAAGCGAAGGATGCGATGACTCTTGCAGCGGCAACAGGCGCTGCAACGATCTCGGCCTTCCCGGCGGCAGGAACTGCCACGCATTGACAGGGATGCGCTCCACAAGCGGGCGATGCGTGAAAACTTGCAGAAAATCTTTAAAATCTTGGGTTCCAGCTTCCCAACACAGGTACAACTTCCAGAAGCACCAAAACTGACCCAAGCACTCTAAGAAGGACAGAACTCTCTCAGTAGAGTTCAGGGACACTGGGGGTGAAGTCTTTTTGTACCTGGGACTTCTTAACAGGAAGCCAGCTCTTCTCAGGCCCTTGGAGATTCCTTCAAGCAAGGGGACACAGAACAAAGCAAAGTCCTTTCCCTCTCCTTGGTAGCAAAGCAACTGCAGGTCAGTCCAGCAAAGCAAAAGCAGGACAGTCTTCCTTCTTCAGTCTTCCAGCTTTCTCCTTGGCAGAGGTTCCTTCTTGATTCCAGGATGATCTAATTTTCTGTAGTCTGGGGTCCTATACTTATACCCCTAAAAGTCTGTGTTCCCTTTGTGCAGGAGGGCTCTGAGCCCGGTCTGAACCAGTTCTGGGTGTTCCTTTGGCACTTTGTTTTCCTGGCCTCTCCTTTCCTTTCAGAGAGAGGGGCAGGGTCGTTAGCCGCCCAGCGGGATGTGGAGCCAGCATTGTGGGAGTCAGGCACAGCCCTATTCAGGCCCAGGTGCTATCTCCTCCCAACACTCTAGATGCAGATGGAGCTATTCAGCCCAGGGATGGCCACTCAGCCTCTGGAAGCCACCCAGCCCCTGCCATTCACAAACCAGACCGTCAATTCATAAAACAGGCCAAGGCAGACAGAAAGGTCAGACAAGAGAACAGCCACTTTCTAAAAGTGCTGTTCTCAAACACAGGATTTAAAAAACACATTTCCTAAAGGATGTGTTATTAAATTCTGAGTTCAGGGATACCTGACATTTATGTCCTATCTTGCTCCTATGGGAAGATATGCTAGTAGCCACTGTAGCCAGCATTCCCCATGATAGCCTTTGGGCAAGATAGCCTTACAATAGTAAAAAACGAAAATGGCTGTAGTTCTCTACCAGAGCATATCACCTGCACTAGTATATGCTCTACCTTTCATATACACTGCACCCTGCCCAGGGGGGTACCTTGGGCCTTCCATAGGGGTGACCAATGGGCACAGAAAGCGAAGGGTTAGGCCTGGTCAGTGGGGACACTGAGCAGGAGGACATGGCAGTTCACAGACTGCACACAGGCACTGCAGTGGCAGGCCTGAAACACCATTTTAGGGCTACTCATGTGGGTGGCACAATCAGTGCTGCAGGCCCACTAGTAGCATTTGAATCACCAGCCCTGGCACACTCAGTGCACTTTACTAGGGACTTCTTGGTAATACAAATATGCCAATCATGGATAACCAATCACAATAACAATTTATACAGAGAGCATGTGCACTTTAGCACTGATCAGCAGTGGTAAAGTGCCCAGAGCCCTATTGCCAACAACCACGGGTCAGGAAAAATATAGGAGGAAAAAGCAAAAAGTTTGGGGATAACCCTGCAAAAAGGGCCATTTCCAACACCTGAGATTCAAAAATCTCCTGCATGTACGCCAAGATCGTCTGGGGGGGGAACAGCATCACTCCGGTCAAGCCCGAGTGTTTCTTACCCCAGGTTTCAGTAATAAAAAGACAGTCCAGGTCAAGCGTAGTGATTGTTAAAGTAATTTCTGTCTTATGCTTGATCATAGAGCGGGCATTAATAAGTGCCCCCTTAAGGACAGAAGATCTGCTGGTTGTCGAAGGTTCCTGAATATGCGTCTTTCCAGCTCCCAACACCTGCGGCCAGTCTAAAGGAGCCAAAGAGGAGGCCAGACCATTAATGGAATGAAAATTGCACCACTGTCAATGGCAATAAAAGTCACTAGGACTCGTTTTGCCCTGGTAAGGGCTCATAAGCCAGGTGAAGCTTGATTGCAGTCGCAAAGCAAGCACGGGACTGCTCTGTCAAGTGCATACTAAAGAGGTTTTTGCAGATAGGGCTGGGGCACTGCTGCTGGGAGGAGGCTGTTTGAAGACTATGCAGCATGCTGACCTTACTCGCTTGGGCGGTGGGCACTTTGGCTGCAAACTGCTGGGTGCCCTGAGGGGGTTGGACATGCTGGCAGTAAGGAATGCCTTCTCCAAAACAGTGAAAGGAGCACTGAAACTGGCGCAGTTGGTGAGGAGGGTCAGAGAGGCTCAAAGAGAGAGCTCGGAGCAGGACAATGGTGCCTGTCAACCTGACAGCAGACAGGAGGCCCAGAGCAAGATTTGGCCAAGGCCTCTTTTGAAGTATTCCTCAAAGCCTTGTGAAATTAAAGGAAAGGCTCAGTGGAAGTCTGCCCAGGTTGTAGGACCTACTTCAGAACATTTGATTTGACTTCCATGGTAGGGAGGTGGAGGTCAAGAACTTCAGCCATCTTACATATAACCAAAGCACATGAAGCAGATTCCCAGGTGGCAGGTTCAGGAGGAGAAAAAAGGGCCATCTCGGCCGTCAGTATAGGGCTGAGCAAACTCACCCCTTGGTCAAAGTAATCAGAATCAGTGTGAAAAAGGTAATGCAAGGAGGGCTGCCTCCCTTGAAGAATAGTAACATCCAATAGAGAAAGTGGTGCCTCGGTTGGATTTAGGTGCCACATTAGTTGAATTCAGACTGGTGCAGACTTAAAGTTGGAGAGAACGATTGGTTCCTCCGCCTTCGGCATTGGCTAAGTCAGCATGGGTGTTGGGGAACTTAGAGCCAGCACAGGTCTTGGGTTCAGAAGCTGAAACAGAGGCAGAACAGGTTTGTGGGATCCAATTGGTGCAGAGGGCAAACTCGCCGGGGTATTCCAGGAGGGCCTCACGTCTCCTTGAGGCCAAAAGGTGTGCCAGAATGAGTCAGAAGGCATCCGAAGAGCCTGAACATAGCTGCACGTATTTCTTCAATTTGGTATGGTGTGGCATTTGGTCCCAGAAACTCAGGTTGTACATGCACAAGTTACAAGATTCGGTCCAATGCTGGCCTACTTCGGGAGGGATAGCAATAAGATTGTTGTCGACCGTGCCTGCTCAGACAAATTTGAGTGGTGCGAGGTAGCAAAATCCTGTTTAAACTTCTTGTTTTTCTATTTAGATTTACTGAAGATTTGGAGAGAGACGAAGACCAGCCTCTCGAGTGGCTTGAACAACTGCAGGAACAAGAACGAAAACTTATACACGGACTGCATCTTGGAGTAGCCAGCCCTGGAGCCTTCTGATACTTGATGAGTTTCGCGTAGCATTCCACAATGGCTTTCGGGTTCATTAACATACAGTTTGTGCAGGCCTTGGGGTCGTGGCTTTGTCTCAGGCACTACAAGCATACCTGGTGGGATTCCATCACAGACATCTGTTTGCATCAGTTCTGACAGAGCTTAAAGCCTGTAGTTTTGGGGATAACATTCCTTGCACACTGAGAAAATTTCAAGCTGCAAGTCTCAAAGAGACTAAGAGGGAGCTCTGGCTCAGCGTCTCGTGGCATGGAAAGAAAGGAACCGACATCAGCAGACCGAAGCGATCCCTATGTAGGCCCGAGAGTCATTTTCTGAGCGGAATGGTGTCAGTGTGGAGTCGCAAGTGTGCCGCCTTCTAGCGCAAAGAGATACTGCTGAAAAGTTTCTGGTTCCAGGCTGATGTCTGGAGAATATTCAAACGGTGAGGAATCTGGAGCTAGGAATCTTTATCAGAAACAATAATACGAGGATACCCGTCTAAAAAGTAAATATTTCATGCAGCTAAATTTGAGTTAAACTATACATTTAAATTTACTTTCAAGCAAATGAAAATAAGTCAGCTACCTCTAACTATATTCATCCAGTATTGGTATCTTTCATTGATTCACATGCTTGAACCATTCTCTGTCATCGAAGTGGGAGTCCCACTGTATCATAATCAAGCAGAATCAAACAACTTTCATAGGCTATAGTGGATCTAGGCCATGAGTTTAATAGCCTGCTATGTCCTTTTTTTTTTTTAAAGGACCAAGCTTCATCTTTAACCAATCAGCTGCTAGATCACTCGCAAAAGAGGCAGAGTCCCTCAGATTTTCCAGCAGAAAGGAGAAATATCCTAGGCATATGGGGAGCCTCTCCGGGAAGGAGGGTGGGTCACATATGAATCTATGAAATATACCATTAACTGCAGTTTCAAGTAAGTAACTTACTTTCTTATCCAGTATTGGGGAATCTTTCGTACCCTTAGTGTCTTAACATGCATAAACATTTGCAAATAATGCCTTAATAGAGTGTAAAGATAGAAAAATCATCTATTTTCATATATAAACATGAAAACATCTTCATTATATACAATAAGATAAGCATTTAAATGTAAAAATGTAAATAAGCGAAATCGAGAGAAAGGTTAAGCTGTCACATATCAACATCAGGAATATTTAACCTTTTGAACATAAAGAAAAAACACCTCTACTTAAACATTCTCTTTATTGGAATAGATGGTGTAATACCGCATGGCCCATGGCTGTGTCACTACGCTGCATTGATTCCAGTCATTAGTGTTGTATGAATGTGTGGGTGCTCTTCCACGTGGCAGCACGTCAAATCTTCTCTAGTGAAATGCCTACGAACAGGGCAGCTGAAGTGGAGACTGCTCTCGTCGAATGGGCTTTAGCTTTCTTCACCAAAGGTTTACACACCTTGGTATGGCGAAACTGAATTGCTGCAGCGATCCATCTTGCGATTGTTGGTTTGGTCACAGCTGAGCCTTAATAGCCTTGACCATAGGACACAAATAACTGGTCAGGTTTTCGCATGTTCTTCTTTGCAATTAAAATTTGAGGCATTGTTTAATGTTCAAAGTGTGAAGAGCCTGTTAAGCCGATGTAGCTAGGTTAGGGAAAACATCAGAGGAATGACAGGCTTGTTAAGGTGGAATTGAGAAGGAACCTTTGGGATGAACCTCGTGTTTGTTCTAAGAAGCACAAACTCATTAGTGAAGCGATTAAGTGGTTCTTGAGTGGTAATGGTCTGTATCTCACTGACCCTTCTGGTAATATGTGAGTGCAAGGAGAAGAGCAACTTTCCACATGAGAAACTGAAACTCAGCCCAATGAACAGGCTCGAAAGGCTTCATCAGTGGTGAAAGGACCGCATTAAGATGCCATTACGGGGGAGGAGGTCACACCGGAGGAAAAGCTCTGAAGAGTACTTTCATGAATTGTTTTACGAGCCTTGTGGAACAGAGAAATAATGTCTGTGACAATAGTCTGTCCCTTGAGATTGCCACAGGTGGAATTTCCCTAATGCATGCACCAGGCCGACTTCGCTAGGGAGAGAAGGTAAGGTAAGATCTGCTCAGGAGGCGTGTGGAATGGGTGTAAGTTATTTTGCTGACACAACTGACAGAATCTCCCCCACTTCGGTCTGTAAGTCTTGTTGGTTACTTCCACTGCAGATTTGGAGAGAGTATCCCTGCATTCTAGCATAATTCTTAAAATTACAAAATTCATAGAACTCAGGAGCCAATGGTGGAACTGGAGAGATGCTGGCTCCGGATGACATATCTGACCCATGTTCCGAGTTAGGAGGGACAGCGTTGGTAGGAGACAATTGGGCACATCTAAACGGAGGAGAAGCTCTGAAAACCAGTTTTGTCTGGGCCACTTCGGAGTGATCAACAGGAGACAACAGTTTTCCGCCTTCATCTTGATGAGGACTCTGGGAATCAGTGGGATGGGGGGAAAGCGTACGCATAAATCTAGGATCAGAGGATCAAAAGGGCATCCCCTTGGACACTGGGAGAGGAAATCGACTAGGGTAGAACTGGCATTTTGTATTGGTTTCCATCACAATGAGATTCAGCGCATTTTTCCTCTACAATAAGTATATATTATATTCAGCTGCTGCTGGTCGGCTTCCCACTCGTGGCTGTTGTCTTTGGACCTGCTTAGGACATCCACAAGTGTGTTGTGGATTTCAGACAGATACTCTGCCTTTAAGGATATTGTAGTAATGAAGGTTTACTCAGATAGGTAGTATTTCAGGTTTCTTCAATCCATGAAGGTAACAGGTAGTAAGGTTCAGGACATCATGTAGATAAGTAGTAATTCAGAGCCCTACCAGGAGCTGCCTGTCAGCTGCTCAGCCCATGACCAACTGTCACTCTGCCTCTCACAGTCCCAACATTCCGAGGCATCATCAGACTCAAACATTCCAATGAGTCAGAGCACAGACACTGACTGAGCAGGGAAGGTAAAACACCTTACAATAAATATGTAGAATACTACAGATATCTTGTGAGCTGTGAACCAATCCCAAAGCTCATGGGCTTCCTGAGATAACGTGAGAGATCGGGTTCATCCCTGTTTGATGATGTCATAAACGCTGGTTGTATTGTCGGTATGAAGCAGCACGGAGAAGTTTGCAATCCTTGGGAGGGAAGGCTTGCAGGGGGAGAAAAATGGCTTTGAGCTCCAATATGTTGATGTGTAGAGACTTTTGACTTGTCGACCATCTTACATGGATTTGAAGGTCTTGCATGTGGCCCCCCCCAGTCCTCAATAGAGGTGTCCGTAGTGATGATAGAATTCGGCACGAGCAATAGAAACGTGAGGCTTTGAGAGAGATGTGGTGTGCGAGACAGCCATGCCAGCGTGGGTAACATCCGAGGAGCTATAGAGATCAAGTCCTTACAGAACCTTTCTGACGGGATCCATTGGAACTCCTCTTGCAATGGTCTCATCTTAAGGCGTGCCAAGGGGAGCATGCTTCTTGCTGAGGAGCTTATGTCTAGGAGTGACTTGAACAGTCTACCATAAACGCACTTTTTTCTTGCAATGCTTTGATCCAAGAGTGCCAGCCTTGTTTGCCTTTCTTGGAAGAGGAAGGCTTTGTTCTGCATGGTGTTGAGATCTGCTCCAAGGAATGTCATGGTTTGACTCGGAGTGGTGGAGGGATTTTGGCAATTGACAGTGAGGCCCAGCTTGCGAAACACTAAGACAACGTTTTCTGTTGCTTTGGCAGCTTGGCCTGGCATTCGGGCTTTTAGCAGCAGTCGTCTGGGTAAGGGAATACCGGATGACCTTGCTTCCTGGGTGCTGCTGCTACTGGTAAGGTAAGGTAATGATTTCATTTGTACATGGTTAATTAAAACCTTTACAAAACAGATTTAACATTGCTAAAATTTGACTTAAACTTCGTTTTATACAACTTTCAAAAACTTAAAAGAAAACATTACTTAATGTCAATTTATGGCCATTATTATATTTAAAGGTTCATGACTCACAATTAGGGGATTTTGCCTAGCTAAGGGGGCTGGGGAGCTCAAGGACATATTGAACATGTTGCGCAACTTGGAAGCAGACCTCAAGGCATTAGAGATAAAGCTGGCTACGCATCCGGATGGCCCCACACGACTCAAGTTCAGGGAAACACTTACAGAGTACACGGACTCGGCACAGAGGGAAACGCACTTTAGGGGAAGACACTGGGTGGCCAGGCGTTATGGAGAGGGAGAGAGGCAGGGTAAGGCAATAGCCGACACGATCCAAAAACCACGCTATTCCAACCACGTGCTGGAACTCGAAGATGTGGGAGGAGTGTGTACAGAGACTCTACACACATACTCAATTCGTTTACTGCGCATTACGCTCGACTATACACCCCACGCAGGACAGGCGAGCTAGACTTGGAAAAGTACCTAGGGGACGTATCGTTGGGATGGTTAAGTGACGTGCAGAGGAAGTTTTTATGTGCCCCGTTGGAACTGGATAAGGTCAGAGATGCAATCATGCATATGCAACCTGGGAAAGCCAATGGCACAGATGGCATCCCTATAGAGTTTTACAAAACTTATATTGATCAAATGGCACCCATTTTGAGGGAAGTGTATGAGGATGCTTTGGATACAGGGTTCCTCCCCCCTTCCATGAGGTAGGCCCTCATAGTCTTGCTCTTAAAACCAGGGAAACCACCTTGGCACTGCGAGTCCTACAGACCATTATTACTTCTCAATTGTGATGTTAAAATTCTATCTACGCTCGTAGCCACCAGGCTTAGTTTACTGATGGAAAATGTAATACTTCCTGACCAGTCTGGCTTTGTGCCTGGGAGAGCCACATCTCACAACCTACGAACTCTCAATACTATATCAAACAATGTCTCCCCAGATTTACCTTTAGCTGTGATCTTCTTCGATGCCACATAGGCTTTTGATACTCTCAAATGGGATTACATATTTGGGGTAATGTTATGAATGGGCTTTCCACCACTCTTTCTCTCCTGGATACAACTTTTATATCACTCCCCAGTCGCCAAAGTACTTATCAACGGGCGAACTTCTGATGCTTTCCCGATTACGAGAGGTACCCGACAGGGATTCCCACTCTCCCCTTTACTTTTTGCGCTTGCAGTTGAGCCGCTGGCGGCGAAACTGTGCAAGCACCATAAGGACAAGGCGCTGCGGTGCAACATGAGGCAGATACTAATATGCTAATATGCGGACGATATCACTTTGTATATTCGAGATCCGCAAGATAACCACTTCTTCAGGGGTTCATAGTGTTTGGGAGACTCTCTGGGATCCAAATTAATTGGGGTAAATCCTGCAGTAACACGCTTTCTGTAGGACTACCCTTTGGAATGGTGTGCGGACAAACTGAGATATTTAGGCGTCCGAGTTACCAGGGACAGAGATGAATTAATGCGCATTAATTACCGCACAGCAATAACGTGCATTGCAGATAACGTCACCCAATGGATTTCCCTCCCACTCTCGATGGCGGGACGTGCGTCACTCATTAAAATGGTGATACTTCCCCAGCTGCTTTACTTATTTTTGAACATACCGTTTTACCCAGGAACCTTATTCTTTAAAACACTCAAGGCTGAGCTGATAAGCTTGGTATGGGGGGGGCAAACATTCCGAGGCTGCAGTGGAGTGTACTCACTAGACCGTACTCGCAAGGGGGCTTTGGGATACCCAATTTTGAATTATATTACATTAGCGCCCAAGCTCACTATGCCTACTTTTGGGTGCACCAACCGAGATATATACTACAAGTAGCGGCGGAGCACTGGCTCGCACATCCGGTTCCGATTGAAGGCGCGCTGTATGAAGAGCCCACTGGGAGGAGGGGAGACATATCTACCTCTGTTACGTGCACAACAATGGCCTGGACACATATAGGACAACTATTAAACGCTCCTCTGCTATATTCACCACTGTTGCCACTTACATACCATCCCCGCATGCCCATTCTCCAGGAAGCAGTCTTTCACAAATCCCAGGAGCGCACACACATCAAAACTTGGGGTGACATGTACTATGAAGGTCAGTTTCGGAAGATGCAGCATGTCCTTCAGGGCGTGCAGCAGACGCCGCTCGACGTATATTTATACATGTGACTCAGACAAGGAGTTCGCTCCGTAACACCGGATTTCCCAACCGAACCCACGGCTCTAGCCCCACTGCAACTCGTCCTCCAATGCACGAGGGCCAAGCGCTTAGTATCACTAATATACCGGACAGTGCACACGCAAAAAGAGGAACCACCCACATTAGCTAGAGCGCGTTGGAGTTCAGCGCTGGGCTTTGATTTGACAGATGAACAATGGGAATATTGCTCTGCGCAGACAGAACAGGTTTCAGCCAGTAGTAGACTTCGCATAACCCACTACAAATTCCTGCACAGGATGTAATACACCCCAGCACGAATGCATAGGTACAAGCTGAGAGAGAATGATAGGTGTGACAGGTGCAAAGGCCCAGGAGCGGACTTCCTACACCTAGCCTGGGACTGCCCAAGAGTACATGACTACTGGACTCAGGTTTTCGGCGCCTTGAGTCTAATGGTGGACACACATATTGAACCGACACCATTACTAGCTCTGTTAGGATACACCAAACCGATACGTGCGGTGCACAGCAGATACGTAGCCCTTGCACTATTAATGGCAAAGAGAAGGTTAGCATGTCGGTGGGGTAGGGGAAGGGCGCCCAAGTTCAAAGTTTGGATAGACGACTTGGTGTATTGTCAAGAGCAGCTCTCAACATATGCTGAACTGTTACCTGTAACTCCGAGACCCAAGGATATTTGGGCCCCCTGCAGGGATACTTGTTTTGCTGGGGTTGAAGCAGTTTGACCGGCCGCCTACATGTTCGGACACCATTTAGTTTGAACGATGGACGCAATAAATCTTACCTCATGTCCTTTAGTTTGGAGCAGATACAGATTACATGGATGATATCTTCGTTGCCAGCTTTACACAAGCGACAGTATTGCGGAGAGTTTTTTCTTTCCCAGGGCGGGAGATGGGGGGCAGCTGGAATTACAACTAGGCGCAGTTTTAAAAACTTTTCCTTTGTCTTTAGATTCATTCCGATGTTAAGATACTCTTGAGGCTGCAGTACTGCATAGTCGCCAAGTGTAATCCAGCCGTGTGCTCTTTAGGATAGTGTCTTCTTGTCCTCAGTAGAGGAGATGATACGTACTGATTTTTTCGTGATTTTTTTAGAAGTCAAAAGATCAGTAGAGATGTCCCAGAGGTCTGACAGTCCCAAGATTTGGAGTGAATCAAATAAGTAGTCTCTGGAAGAGGACTTTCATTGGCGAAGCAGCTCTTCCCATAAATGTGAGTTTAAAGAACCAACCTCGGCACTCCGAATCTTTTGCCAGGTAGTAACATACATGCCCCGTCTTTCAAGTGTTTGTTTTAATAGACCAAATTCAAGCCGGATTTGTGCTGGAGAAACGTATCTTGGCAGATTGAAGATTGCCCTGTATGAGTTTGCTATCACTATGTCCAATAGCACTGCATCCTTGCTGCTGCTGCTACTGCGGCCATGCACTTGGTGAATATCCGAGGTGCAGACTTTAGACCGAAGGAGAGGACCTTGAATTGGTAATGGGTACCAGCTACTGTGAAGATATTTGCAGTGTTTGGGATGGATGGGGATATGGAAGCAAGCATCTTGAAGGTCTAGAGAAGTGATGAAGCCTCCGCTTTTAAGGCAGAGAGGTATCATCCGTAAGGACTGGTTGCAGAGAAATTTGTTCAGTTTCTTGATATCTAGGATCGGTCTCCACTACCCTGATTTCTTGCGGATGATAAAAAAAACGGGAGTAGAAACCTTTTCCCTTCTGCACTTTTGGGACCTTCTCTATTACCACTTTTGAGAGCATTAAAAGATCTTCATGAAGCAATAAATGAAGACTAGGGGGAGGGGCTACCTTTGGCGGAGTAGTTGGTGGTCTTTCTGTAAACTCCAGGGTATGGCCATAGGTGACAAGGCCAATAACCATCTGACTGAGATGATGGCTTGCCAATGAGGAAGGTGATGGGATATTTTGCACTAACAGGATGAGAAGATGCCGCAGTTGGTACCCGGAGAAGGTCACTGTTTGCGACTGGTGTCTGAGAGGGCGATCATTTGCCAGGCCCTTGCTTGGAGAAACCAGCAATAGAAGATTGCCGATAGGATTGTTGCTGGTATCAGGGTCCTGTACTGTGGCTGGTATGACTGGTATTGTTGTGAGCGTTGGTATCCGCCTATATAAGAGGAGAAACCACAACCCCACGCCCCTCAGATAGGAACCGTGCGGTATTGGCGAGTGCCTAGTGATTCTGCAGTATCGGTGTCCGTCTTAATGTCAAGGAGGGCGTCATCGATGTGCTTGCCAAACAGTGGGTCACCGTTGTAAGCCATGTCCAATATTTTTGATTTTACCTCAGGTCGAAATGAGGTCACTTTTAGCCATCCTTAGCATCGTAAGACAGCTGCATCAGCTAGCTGACAGAAGCCTGTGGAGGAGATGTCCATTGCACAGTCTATCATTACCGACAAGGAGAAGTGTGGCTCACTGGTTAGAGGAGGCAGACCTGGAAGCAGAGGTCAGCCCGGGACCAGGGTTCAATTCCCGGCTCGGCGGGGTCTTGAGTCCTAAAATGTCCATGGACTCGACAATTCTCGCTCCGGTGCCTACTCGATTCACGGGTTCACACTCTGCGACTCTGGGCAATAGCTTGCTTAATCTCCACAACGGCCCCTCGCGGCGGGATGCCTGGCTTTCACCTTGCGGATACCCTGCTGGGGTTATCTCACAGGGGAATACCAGGACGGGTTCCCTAAGCAAGCACTTAGAAACCGCTTGGTGATTTGCGCTATATAAATTCCTGTACATTTACATTTACATTTACAATGTCTGATATCAGACCACATCTGGCAGTCATAGCGGCCTAGAATGGAGAGGTTGATGGCTTCCCGTACCGTGATAGCATACATGGTCAAAAACCTTTTTCCGATGTTATCTTGATGGCATCCATCCTTGTCATGTGGTGCGGAAATAGGAGTAGATAGGTTTTTCGACATCCGTTGCGCAAGATCACTGAGTCAGGCTTGGGGTGTCCTGTCAAGCATGTATGTATGTATGTATGTATTATGCACTTATATAGCGTGAACTGTCACCCAGAGGGTATCCTGGCGCTTTTGACTCTACTGACCACCTACACAATTACGTTTAATAAACTGTTCTAGGAAAAAGGTGGGTTTTTAGATTTTTCTTAAATAGAAGGAGATCCTTCAGGCTTCTCAGGGACAAGGGGAGGGAATTCCAAAGCCTGGCAGCCACATAGCTAAAGGATCTACCCCCCATCTGAAGCCTTTGAATCCTCGGAACCACCACCAAAAAAGCTGATGAAGAACGCAGAGATCTCGCTGCGCAATACCATGAAAAAAGATTGTGTAGCATGACTGGGCCTTGGTCATGTAGAGCTTTAAAAACCAGGCAGGATGATTTGAACAGAACTCGCTGTTGGACTGGCAGCCAGTGAAGATCTTTAAGTGCAAGAGAGGAAGAGGCAGCACGAGACCTAGAGAGAGCCAGCTTCGCAGCCATATTTTGAATGCGCTGCAGCTTGTTGATCAGGGTGACGGGTGCCTCCAGAAGCAGTGCGTTGCAGTAGTCTATCCTACTAAGGATAATGCCACGCACCACTTCTGGCCTAGCCTGAATCGGGAGCAGAGGGAGGATTTTCCGCAAAGTGCGAAGTAGCGCCATACAGGTGGAGATGGTTTTGTCCACAAAGCTGTCCAACTGAAGATTAGAATCAAACATGACTCCCAGGTTGCGAGCGGAGACCGCCGCCACCACATTGCCCAAAGATGAGGAAGGCCAGAGATCAGATGGTAAAGAGCGCGGAACGCGGTCTACTGAGCAGTGAAGTACCTCAGTCTTAGTGCTGTTAAACTGGAGTGAGTTGTTTTTTAACCAGTCAGCAGTGGCATTCATGCAGCGGTGGAAGGTCTCTGTGGACACAGCATCTTCTCCTTCTAGGGAGAAGATGAGCTGAGTGTCATCGGCATAGTTGATCACTGAGATGCCGAAAGATTTAATCAAAGCAATCAGGGGACAGAGGTACAAGTTGAACAGGATGGGACTAATTGCTGACCCCTGAGGGACACCCGGTCCCACTCTCCTGATACCTGAACGAAAAGGAGGTAGGGCCACCACCTGGTGTCTATTCTGTAGATAGGAAATTAGCCAATCTCGTGCAAGTCCTGCTACCCCGGCCTCAACCAACCTGTTGATAAGAATGGAGTGGCTGACCGTGTCGAACGCGGCCGACATGTCGAGCAGCACTAAAAAGGCTGATCGACCACTGTCGACCCGCGATCGAAGGGTGTCCAACACGACCACCAGTGCCGACTCCGTGCCAAGAGCCGGCTGGAAGCCGAACTGGGCCACATCCAGACAGGTGTTATTTTCCAAGAAGCTGGATAGAGACCGGGTCACAAGCTTCTCCATGATCTTAACTGGAAAAGGTAGCAACGAGATTGGCCGATAATTAGACAGACAGGTGGGGTCAAGGGTGGATTTCTTCAGGAGGGGGGAGACCACTGCGAGCTTCCAGCTTTCGGGGACCTCGGCAGTACTGAAGGACTGGTGGCAGATGGAATATAGAGGCTGGAAGAGTTCATCCTGAAAGGATTTCCAGTGTTTATGCGGGAGTGGATCAAGAGGGGATCCCGAAGACACCCCACATGCTAGAGCACAAAACTCAGCAAACAGGGGGAGAGAAAAACTCTCCAGCCGCCGATGAGCTGCCTGTTCTTCCAACTCGGCTGCAGTATGAGGGATTACGGGGGTAGCCATAGACTGCAGGCAAGAAGTATCTGAGGTAGAGAGACCACTCAGAATGTTCGCGATTTTATCCTCAAATGCTTTCGCAAGTGAGTCGCAAAGAGATTGAGAAGCTGGGATGTTGTTGGCTGCACACGCCGGCCTAGAAAGGTCGTTTACTATTTTGAACAAGGCCTGCGATTTGTTGGTTGCTTGAGTCAGTGTGGCCTCAAAGTATTCAGCTTTGGCGCATTTAATCTGGGCTTTGTATTCCAGCAAAACTAATTTGTATCGGGATTTATCAGTCTCAGAATAGGACCTCCTCCATACCCTTTCTGCCTGTTTGCACCGGTGTTTGAACTGGAGGAGATTACTCGAGTACCATGGCATGGCAGGCCTTCGCCTGGCTCTGGATTTCCGTAGCAGGGCTAGCATGTCCAGCGAGGTGGTAATCTGCTGGCACAAGCTTGAATAGCTCGCCTCGACACTCTCCCTCAGTTCAAAACCTCCGGGAAGCAAAGGAGGAAGATTAGGGTTATGCAGAAGTTTGGACCACTGCCTATTGGTCTTAGTGGACTCCAGACCATATCTACTATTGGAGTCTACGGGCAGATAGAGAGAGAAATGAACCAATGCATGGTCCGTCCAGCATTGAAAAGCTACTTCCCTAATCACCGCCTGGGAGCCTTCTGAAAAGACCAAGTCTAAGACATGGCCGTTCAAATGGGTCTGCGATAGTACCAGCTGTTGCAGCTAAAGATTGCTGCAGGCCTGGCACAGTTCCCTAAAGGCCGTATCTAGAGGCCCATTAGGCCATAGATTAAAGTCCACCAGAATAAGTAGTCTTGTATGGGAATTTGAAAAATCATAGATTAGGTCTACCAGATCTGATATCTTAGAGGATACAGAGCCCGGTGGTCTGTAGCAAAGCAGTCCAGAGTGCAGGACACCTTTGTGCCCTTTAAGCGAAAAGCCCGTGAGTTCGAACCCTTGAATCGCTTTGACCTCAACAAGAGAGAATGTCAAAGAATCTCTAAAAATGAGACCAATTCCTCCACCTCTATTTCCCACCCTAGGGCAGTGCAGGATTTTATAGCCCGGAGGACAAGCTAGTCCAAGTTCTACATCGCTGTCCGCTCGAGTCCACGTCTCAGTTAGAAAAAGCACATCCAGGCTATAAGAGTCTATAAGGAGTGCGATTTCAGCATGGTGTTTACAAAGCGAGCGGATGTTAAGCAGGCCACAGGACAGAGCCTCCGGCTTAGCGGAGTTGGTGTTCCCTGCCTGACTGGCTTTGGTGTTTTTGCGTAACTGAATTAACTTAGTCCTGGAGTAGGTGACAGGTGAATGAGAGTCAGGGACAGCATTACTGGCACTAAGCGCGGCCAGTGCGCGAACGGGCGCAAACGGGCTTACCTGTGGCGCACCTCCGGTGCGCCTATGGCGCGCCCGCTGCGCGCCACCGCTCGCGCCACCGCTGCGCGCTTGAGAGTGGCACATCCTATATAGCCGTTAAGCGCGGGAGTCCTGCGAGGCAGATCTCTGGCCCCACACCCAAGATGGCGCCCGTTACTCGGCACCTCCTGGCTACCCACACCCAAGATGGCGCTCAAAATACCGCAAAGCGGTTTTCCAAAAGGTCCTATGTCCCGCAAAGTGCGAGTGGCAATACGATTATAGTGCAGGTGAGAGCTACACTAGCTATGACCCCAGAAGATGTCCCCAATGCGCAAATAGGCGACTGCGTCCTAAGTCGAGCAGCGCGGTGCAAGTGCACGTGAATGGGGAGTCCTCAGGCGCTCTGTACTTCTTGACATTACGTGGAAGGACAGCAGGTAAGGCGGCAAGGTTTTTCATAGTCTTTACTCCCTCTTGCCAAATGTAGTCTACTATCGGTAGAGAGCATACCGATCTTCTAACCTGCTCTTTGATACTGTAGAGGAAGCAGTCAGACTGCTTCAAAGACATTGGAAGGTGAAATCTGGTTCCGGCTCTCTCCATGAGGTTATGGAAACCTCCAATATCCCTGGGAGGTGAATCAGTCTGGTGACGTGGAGAGAGAGTTGGACACACAGTCGTCCCATTCATCTAGAGGAGGTTGGCCGTCCAGAAATTCACCCCCTTCCCTCTCCTCATCTGCGCTCATCTGCGGAGGAAGGATCATCTCTGGGCTGTACAGCTACGTGGGACGCAGGTGTCATCCTAGGTATAGCTGACAGAGGAAGGCATGGTGCTTTGTGGAACCAGAGGGGGTAGGGGTGGTGATCCAGCAGGTTGCTCTTGTGGCTCTTGAGGGGGCTGTGGGAAGCTCCTCTGATAGTCAGAGAGCATGGCCTGGAGATCCTGTACCAAAGCAGCAGGAAGATGTGAAGTTTCCCGCTTAGGTGGCTGGTTAGAATAGTATCTTCGTTGCTCACAGCACCTTAGAGGTGGAGGATAATACTGTTGAAAATATTGTCCTTCGTCCTCATACTTATGTTCCTCCTGACATTTAACATTCAGCTCTGAAGGACTGTGAGCTGTGCTAAAGGGGCCACCGTCATCATCCAACTCCCTTAATGTCCAGTAGGAGGCAGAAGAGAGACCTTGCTAGGTGAAGTAACCTTAGGGTGGAGAAAGGTCCTGGAGATAGAGATTTTTATCACCATTGATGGAGGCATCAATAGTGCCGTTGTTGGAGGAATTATCATAGTCATAATCATCAACAGGACCACCGTTGATGGAGAAAACATCGATGGGATCATTGCCGGCAGGGGCATTGTCAGAACTATACTCAACGGCAGTGACGTCTATGGGATCGTAGTCAATGAGGGCGTTGACAGGAACTTAGTGGATGCCTGGATCTTTGTTGACGAGATGGGCGTGTCGATGGCTGCTGTCGCTTTCACTGTCAAAGGAAAAGACGACGAGATGGTAGTAGCGTTCATCGACGATATAGGTGTCGACAGAGGTCATCGTCAATGGGGATTTTGAAGTGGATTTATGCCTCATAGGGTCGGTAGAGGTAACATGACGCCAGTCTCTATCTCTGGCATAAGGTGTTGATGAACCAGGTAAAGAGGTCTTTGAGGAGAAATGCTTTTTGTTTCTCTTTTTACTTGGAGCTGTGAGGTTGATAGGAAGTCTTGATAGAATTTCTGAACATTTCTGAAACTCCTTCAAGAGATCTTGTGAGACGTGGCAGAGGAATCACAGTCCTCCTCAAAAAATGTTTTCTGAGTCTTGGTCTTCTGAAGCCATAGGAGTACCCTCCCTTCCCTGTCCCTCAAAGATTTTGAGGAGAAAGTATGGCAAATCGGGCACTCCCTTACCTCATGCTTTAGATGAAGGTGGTAAAGGCAGTCCTTATGTGGGTCATCCACATGAACTCTCTTCTTCCCAGGTCTTGCACAGACAAAAAAGGCCTTGACTGCCAGACATATTGGAAATATTCAAGTTGAATATAGCTTTTAAAATGAGAATACTGAGCAGGGCTCAGGGAGACTCCCTTCACACATGGCGTGCTGTGAAAATCTGAAGGATTCCGCCTCTCTTGGCAGTGTTCTAGAGGGTGCCAGCAACTGATTGGTTTTAGCTGAAGTTTGGTCCTTTTTAAAAAAAAAAAAAGGACATAGGTAGGTTTTTTAAACACACGGCTTAGAGCCATTATAGCGTATGATAGGTTTTTGTTACTGCTTGATTATGATACCGTAGGACTTACACAGACGACGGGGAATGATTTAAGCATGTGGATCTATGAAAGATACCCCAATGCTGGATAAACTTGAAGTGGCACACAACTTATTTTGGTAAACGTGTGTGCAGCTTTTGTTTGTATAGAGACTTTTCATGTGTCTTTAGTGCACATAGCCTTACATGTGGTCCATACAGATCTATCATTATTGTACACAGAGGGAAAAATTTGAAAGTTGGTTGGGGTCAGAAAATTGCAAGTTTAAGAAAGCTTCCTAACATTTGGAGCCACATTTCATACTCATCATATTTAATCTTATTTTAGAATATAAACGATCATAGGAAAGATCTTTTGATAAGGAAATATGCTATTTAGAAGGACCACATACCAGTAAGGTGTCCCCACAAACGAGTTGGCAGGTGAGGCTATGGATGCGGACCCGAAATCAGCAAGCTTGACCTGGCCAGGTTCAGTGAGGAGAATATTCCCAGCTTTGACATCCCTGTGAAGGATACAACAAAAACATAAGAACCATTCAGAAAATAGTCACACTTTATTATGATTTGTTGGGGAGGATGCAGATGGAAAGTTTAGGTAAAGCCTAGTGCTGCAGTTAATCTGCCTGGGTACGCCACTGCTGCATATCTCAGTACAACCAATTCCAGCATACAGCTGTGATGATTTATAGCACATACAAATGTAATTTTGCAGTGACTCGACGGACTTGCAGTACCTCCTATGACAGTTGTGTATCCCACTGAAATAATGTGTACTTTCAATAGTAGACCTTTCATCACGATACAAAGTGATGCAGTTCACTAACATACAAGTACTATTTAAATGTACAGTGGAAAATTGATGGGAAGAAAACAATACTCCAAAACAATATCAATCTGAGGCTTCCCTACCGTAAGCTACTTCAAGTTCAAATCTTTACACGTGGCATACCTCCAGACTTTTGCATTATGTTGCTGAAAATGTTTTTGTTGGCCATAGAGCTCTGTGCACTTTACACCTATAAACCACTGGTAAAGTACTCGTGCTCTCCTTTTTAAAGATGCCTGGTAAAACTGGTACACACCTAACTGGCAAATTTTATTTGTTGGCAAGTCCCTTGTATATGGTACCACCTGTACAATTGTTCTGCAAATTAAAAGCTACTAGTCGGAAGCAGCACTCATTGTACCACCCACTAATGTAGCACAAAACAGGTCTGCAAGTCTGCCATTGCAGGCTGGGTGTTTAGTTTTAAACTGGCATTGCTAGCTGACAAAATCAACCTTTTGTCAGGCTTAAAGCTTCCTTTTTAACACGTATAAGTCACTCCTAAGTGTCCACAGAGCCGGAAATGCATAGTATTTAAAAGATAGGACGTACATTTAATGCAGGCAGTGAAAATCCTTCAAAGTCGTATTTCACTGTGGCACAGCTGGCTCTCCTATAGGTTAAAACCTACGACGGGAAATGTCTGTTTTGCACATCCTTAATGATTCATGGTAGAGCTCGACTACCAAGTTTAAACAGAGTGCGTTAATCCATTTTGCTTTAGGCTCCTTATAAGCTTGGCAGAAAAATAATATATGCTTATCCTTTTCATAGATGGTAAATACAGGGAACAAGCTAGACCCAAATTCTGATGCTAACCAACTGCTCACAAAAGATGCAAATAGGAGCATGCCTAGTCTAAATTGCACATACAATTTTCGACAAATAGTGGGTTCAACACAGTAAAACTTCTTCAAAGTTGTAATAATTTTTTATATTTAAAAAGGAGTTTGTTAATATCCCCAATATAGCTAAATTCATTATTTTTTCCTAGGCTCAGTACCAGAATTTTCCTTTGAATAAATATAATTTCAAAATCTTTATTTCGGTCGATTCCAACCATAAAAGATACATTTAAAATATAACACTTCATTTAGAATAGAAATAATATAGGCCTATTGATGCAGTACAACACAATAGGGACATTTAAAAAATGGCAATAATGGAACCTTTTCCAGCTTCGCCGTTAAAACCTTTCACTACAATAAATACAATTAAAAAAACAACAAAAGCTAGGCAATCAAGATAAGATGACATTATTTTAAACATATATTTTTATCCATACATGCATCCAATATTGTTGCATGACAGTTTCAATTGTGCAATAACTTGGAATGAATCGTTTCAGAAACACATTTCCCCAATAAACGACCATATATCAAAGTGCAAGTGCAGAGCTCTCTAACAACATTTAATAAATTTTAGATATTCTTTAACGGTTATAGATTCAGGCCAACCTTAGCTCTGATAAGACTCACATTAAATAAGTATTTACTAACACTAAAAACAATCAACTATGAGGTATCTGTTTTCAATATATGTTCCGCCTCGCTACAGCATCTAATATTCATGTTTATACAAACTGGCTTAATCCATGTTTTCCTTGGTGTATCGTATGCGGAACATTAGAATAGTATATGTAGATTATTTTCCTTGATCTCGTTTGGACATAGTGTGCACAGTTCACTACTTTTACCATCGTGATTATTGCCCCATCTGGATTTGTTTGCGTTTGTTTGAAGCACCCCATATCTAAATTTCATAAGTAAAGATTTCGCTAATTGGGGACATACCTCATCCAAAAAAGGTTCCAAAGAAGGAATCTTGATGTTAATTACCCCGTAGAAGAGCTATGTAGCACGCTATTGTTAATATAAGCCCAGAACGTAGACGTTAGTAATTTCTTGCAAGCCAGTGTCAACTGGGATGGTTTATCCCAGAAATAAGGTAAGATTAAGATAAGATAGATTGGAGAGAGGATGTAACCTTACGGCTAGAGCAGTCGACCTCGAAGCTGGGGAACAGGGTTCGAGTCTTGGCAAGACCCTCAGCATCCTGTGATTCTGGGCAAATCACTTAATCTCCCCGTGCCTAAAAATAAATAAATGAATGTGTCCGTCTGTAACGTATCTGGTGCTCATGTAAAGCGCTCTGATACCCAATGTCTCGGGTCTAGTTAGTGCTAAATGAAACGCTAAAAAATAAATAAAACAACTTCATCATCCATGAAGCAACGTGTTTGAGCCATGGAATGTTCCTGCTCTGATCAACTTTCATGATCTCCTCTAGGGCTTCCTTGTAATGTGATAGTTCTGGGGTTGACCATAACCTCACCCAGAATAGGAGAAGTCTTAGAAGAGCGTGATGGTCGGTGCGTTGGATGTTTAAATCCATGACAATCAGGATTAGGGGTGTTCTGGTGGGGAGACTTAGTAATTTTCTTTAAAAAAAAATATTTTCTCCCAATTCAAAATTCTTTTTGCAGTGAGGCCCCCATATTTCAGCTTCATAAAGAGAAGCTGATTGAGCTTTGTGTTTAAATACCTCTGGGGCGGGGGACACTGCTTTTGAAATACTGGCCCCATGTTTCTTTAAAATGGGGAATGAATTTTGAAGCAAAATCATCTTATTTTTTTCCAGTTGTGGCTTCTAAGACAGTTTAGTATCTAGTGTGATGCCTAAATAGTTAAAACTTTGCACATACTCTAATTTCTGGTTATAAAGCACCAAGTTCTTTTTAAAAGATCTATGTGGGTTTATTGACATGTATTTGGTTTTGCCAGAATTAATTTCAAGACCTTTCATGGAACAATATGTATGATAGGAGTCCATTAGACATTGCAATCCTTTTGGGGTTTGTGAGAATAGAATGGTATCATCAGCAAATAAACGTGCTGGTACCCTATCGCCCCCCAACTTAGGAGCATAATTCAAGCAGCCATTCAAATAATTGGGGAGGTCGTTTACATACAGTGAGAACAGAGTGGGCGCCAGTACACACCATGGGCCCACCCCTTCTCACCGGTATTGCCTTGGTAAGTTCACCCCTCGGGCCCCATCTTACTTTAGCAAAGTTATCATTAAGGAGCCTAATTATTTGTTCAAGTAGTTCGCCTGGCACCCCTTGACGTCTCAACGAATCCCACAATAGGTTTCAAGGTACAAGGTTGAATGCTGCCTTTAGATCTACAAAGGCGATGTACAAGTGACTTTTCCTTAGATTTATGTATTTCCAGCACAGACATGTAAATCTAAAAACCTGGTCAATCGTGCTGGTTTTGATTCTAAATCCTGCTTGAAATTTTGAAAATACATTATTCTATTCAATCCACTCACTTAATCTATTTAGAATGTGCCTAGCAACATTTTTTTTTAAATATCTATTAAACTAATAGGGCGATAATTTGCTGGATCATATCGGTTGCCCTTCTTAAAAATCGTAATAATTTCTGCCCCTTTCCATGTTTCAGGTATCGGTGTGCCTGAAACTATTGCATTACACAAAAAATGTATGTATGGTCCCCAAACACTGATGTCATATTTCAGTAAGTCTCCTGGAATTTTGTCAGGTCCAGGAGCTTTCCCCAATTTAACTGCCTGAATTGCCAACGTTATTTCCTTCAAGCTAAAATGTAAGTTGGCAACCTTAGGGATAATTGCCAAATCTTCAATAGTAATGAATTGCTTGCATTCGCTGTCAGAATAAAGGCGGGAAAAATTATCAAACCAGGTATTAGCATCCAGAAAGAGGTCCTTGGTGACCCTTCCTGCCTTATTCCCTTCCGCTATCAGTCTCCAAAAACCTAACTGGTCCTTAGACTTGGCTGCACTAATTAGATCTGACCAGGTATCGTCATCCCATGTTTTTTTAGCATTTGCAAGGGCTCTCTTGTGTTTGATCCTTTTTTCCCTTATTGCAATTATGTTGTTATTTTTAATTGCCTGGATGAGTTCTACTTTCGCTACCCGGCACTCTTTGTTATACCATTGCTGCCTCATTCCAGTTTTTGATTCCTGCATTGTTCTCATTGGGTATATTGCTTACAATCGGAGTTAGAGCATCTACAAGGGTGTTGTGTAGGTCCAATGTTGGGATTTTGTCTACTGGTAAGTGCATGAAAGATGCAATAGTGTCTGCAAATATGTTATAGATACTTGTCATGGACTGGCTATTCTGTAGAATATGAGACTACTTTACAGCTCGTCGATTATTGCTTAGTATGAGGTCATCCTCATAAATACTATTATCTCTTCCACCCATAAGAGTGGAAGAGAAAGGTTGAGGCGCTAACATCAACTGTAGGGGACGATGGTCACTTACAGTTCTAGGGTCTATTTTTAAGTCAAGAGCGTATGGCCAGAACTCTATCGGCACCAGTATGTAATCTATATTGCTCCGGGAGCTGCCTCTACAAAATGTAAATGCATTTGGTCTGTCGGAGGGCAATCGACCATTGCATGCTCTTAATCCATGACCCATAGTGAGCTTTAAAATGTGTGCGACTGCTACGGTGCACCGCACTTCCCTGTAGCTTTCTATGGCAGGAATATTGTTTGCCATGTCTTCACTCTCAAAAAGATTGTCAAAACCCACCTCCGGTTCATAATTACCATTAAGGTCTCCACCAACAATTACCCTATTCTTTTGCCCTAAAGTACTTAGAAAAGAATCAAGCTGTTCTATTGCTAACGATTCTTTAGAAGCAGGGCTTGGTCTTTTGTAGATGTTAATTAAGTATAAATCTTTGCCGTCCCGTGTAACCATTGTACGTCAACCATATCCTGTGACGGTACATACAGTGGGACAATATCGATTTTGAGGGTAATCTTTATCCAAATTACAAGGCCCCCTGATGGCCTGCCTTTTGTTGATGAGCTAGCATTCGCACTAAATGTCTTGAATCCCACTCTATGGAAGGGGGGGGTTCCAATGACCAAAGGCAAATATCACTCTGTTCTAGGTATTCGTTCCATACCATGTCTGTTAAGTTCCTGTTTAGCCCTGCTAAGTTCCACAACGTTAGACGTACTTCCATCTGCTTACTTGGATCTATGGTCAATTGCAACCCAGTTTCCATATTACCTTGCAGAGATATATGCATGTTAGTTTCCATTGACTGATCTAAGTGTAACTCTAAAGAAGAGGTTTGAAAACTAGGTAAAGAGCCTACTCCCACCTGCTTAGAGAGTTCATGAATCCCATCATCTTTTGTAGCACGCTGTGGAACTTCGACGTTTTGTACATACAAGGAGTGAGACTGGGCCATGTGGTTATTTAACTGGGTAATGACAAGACCATTATTTACTCTACAAAGGAGGGGGTTTTGTTATCAATCTATAGAATCTAATAAAGATAGTCCCTCAAATCTATTTGAAAGTGAAACAGAAGTGTCCGCATCATTGACACTATTTCCAAGGGGTGGTCTGTAGAAGTATCCAAGGGGAAGAACACAGACACAAGTATTTCGGAGGGATATCTCCTCTCCTATATTTAGCAGATTCCGAACCATTTGGGGGCGTCTAAAGTTAATCACCATGCAGTCACCCTTTATGTTCTTTGATGTTTCGCCTACCCACCCTACCCTGCGAACCATGAGAACATCACGAGTGTTTAGTATGTTGAATTTTTTAAATTTTCTAACCAGTTGACTGTTTTATTTCACAGGCTGTACCAAGACTCTTTTTGTTCTCTTCTTAGAACGGGGACCCTGGCTAAAATTAGCACATAGGGGCAAGAAGCTGGGGGCAATCTTAAGACATCAGTGTTTGGAATTAGGTCTGTGCATTTAGGACTATATGTTACTGCCCAACCAGAGTGGATGCCTAGTCCATTGGGAGCTGCTTGTGCAGAATGACTATCTTTATTTTTATTTTTATTTATTAAAGTTTTGTATAGCGCTAGCTGGACCCGAAGGTATCAGAGCACTTCACAACACATACAAATAGGCATTAGAGAGGCAGTGAGGAAGGAGAACAGAGCAGGGAGCACATGGGTGAAGAGAAAGACTTTACAATAGTAACAGGAGCGCAAAAAACAGGATAGAGTCAAAAGCAAGTCATCCGGCTCTTGGACCGCAGAGACAATGGGCTTTAAAAGTCAGACGTGGAGATCATACTACTATCCAGAGCGCTCAAGGAAGAGGGCTTTGAGTAACATCTTGAATTTCGGGAAGGAGGCGGTCGTTCTGATATGTGGGGGGATGGCGTTACAAATCTTGGGAGCATTGCCCGCAAAGGATTTGTTGGATGTTTTGTGTTTCTGGGATTTCAGAGGAATGAGTAGGAGCGTGTTGGAGCTTCTGAGGTTCCTAGATTGACCGGCCTTTTTGAGCTTGTTGGCCAGATATTCAGGTTTTCCTGTATGCAGGGCTTTGTGAGTGAGGCAAGCTGTGCGGAAACTGGCTCGTTGGACAATAGGGAGCCACTTCAGATCCTTAAGAGCCGGGGAGATGTGTTCGTATTTCCTGGTTCCTGTGACCATTCTTGCTGCGGCGTTGAGGGTAGAGGTCAGAGGACCCAGGTGAGATTTGGCTGATCCAGTCAGCGTAGCGATGCCATAGTCAATTCTGGAGAGTACCAGAGCCTGCGTGGCCTGTTTCAGGTCTTTCGAGGGGAGGAAGGATTTCAGTTTGTAGAGGAGTTTCAGGTTCAGGAAACCACTTTTGGCAGTTTTTGAGATGTGTTCTTTCATGTCCAGTTTAGGGTCAAGGGTGATCCCTAGGGATTTTACGGAGTTAGTAGGAACAAGTGGAACATTCAGGGCGTTTAAGGCTTTGAGCCATTCTAGAATTTGGGGGTTTTCATCTGTGTTCGAGATGAGGAGCACTTCGGTTTTTCCTTCATTGAGTTTGAGGTTGTTGGATGAGAGCCAATGTTGGACTTCAATGAGTGTGCAGTTCAGTCTGTGGATGTCTGCGATCGAAGTGGTTTCCAGGTAGAGTTGTGTGTCATCCGCGTAGAGGTGGAAGGGGATGTTGGACTTCCTTAGAATTGACGTGAGGGGCTCCATGTAGATGTTGAAGAGTTGAGGTGAGAGTACTGACCCTTGAGGCACACCTCTAGTGATGGGGAGAGGGTCCGATTCGCATCTTTTGATTTTGATTCTTTGAGTGCGGTTGAAGAGAAAGGAGGAGAACCATTTTAGGACCGTCTTTTCCATGCCTGCTCTCTCCTGGAGGACATTGAGTAACAGGGCATGATCCACTGTGTCACATGCAGCCGAAAGGTCTAAGAGGATGAGAAGGCTACATTGGTTGGAGTCGAGCGACATGTGAAGATCGTCCAGGACATTTAGGATTGCGGTTTCTGTGCTGCAGCCTTTTCTAAACCCTGATTGGTGTGGGTCGAGAAGATTCGTGCTTTCTAGGTGCTGGGAAAGCTGAGACAGCACATATTTTTCCAGAATTTTCGATAAGAGTGGAAGGTTTGAAACTGGTCTGAAGTTGTTCATGTCCTTGTGGTCCAGGCCGGTTTTTTTTTAAGGAGTGGAGTGACTTGACCTATTTTAAGGCAGTCAGGGATGGAGCCCTCGCTCAAAGAGCTGTTGATGATCTTGGCCCAAGTTGGGGCTAGAGTGAGCTTCAGGTCTTTTGTTATTCTCGGGGGAAGCTGATCAAGGGAGTGGGATGAGGGATTGGTGGTGGCTATGAGATTGCTTATCACTTCAGCCTGGATAAGCCGGAAGGAGGACCAGCGAATGGCTGAGGTTGCTGGCCTGATGAGGGTAGTTGCGGAGGGAATGGCTGAGGGCATAGCGCAGAGTGAGCGATTGATTTTGGCAATTTTTTCGTTGAAAAAGATGGCAAATTCGTCACATAGAGATTTGGATGCTACCCTGTTGTCTATCACAGGAATGGATGTTTGGTTCCTGATGATGTTGAAGAGTTCTTTTGGGCGGTTTTTAGCATTGTCTAGAGCGAAGCGGAAGAAGGACGACTTTTTATTCTTGATATGGTTGTAGTAGTATCAAGCAAACTCCCTTGGTTTCCATTTATGTCTGTGGCCCACCCTGTATGCTGCCCACCCTATTGTTGGCTGTAGCGCGGAAATTTGACAAGGGTGTGTCCCTGCCCACATGGCTCATGTTGTTTATTTAGCCCTGCCAAATAAAACCGGGCCCTCGGCTTGTGAAGGTAATTGTGTTGGTAATTGATGTTGTTTAGTTTGGTGCCCTCCTTCGTGAAGGCTAGAACAAACAGTGCCACTACTGTTCTTCAAATGGCCTATAGTGGTGTTCAGCTGCTCTATCTCCTTATCCAATTAACTTAGTTTCTCGTTCATAAGTTCGTCGATCTGAGTTAGCATAACCCCATGTGCCGACTTTATGGACATTTTGACAATTCGCTCTATGCTCTCAACAATTGCTTCCATTTGTGGGAAGTGCAAAGCATGATCTACCTCAGTTTGTGGGCTGAATAAATATAGTATTGGGTGGGATAGAGGATATGTTTCACCAGTAATCTCCGAGCCCCAAGTTGGCTCATGAAGAATTAATGTACCTCAGCCAAGGTGCATTAGTCGCTGGAGGACTACCAATAATTTCACATAGCCCCAGTCTAAAATAATCGAATTCTTTTTTGGTCTAGAATCTGACCCTGTATAGAATAGGCCTACGATTGGCATACTCAATTACTTGTTTTACAGCTAGGTCTAGGTGCAAGGGCAAAAGTGGAGTACTCTTCTGTAGCCTTAGCAAGGATCTTATAAAAAATTTCTTGGTTGTTGCAAGAACTCCAACTTCACAGTGGTCCCACAGTTCCACTCCATAGAGATCAACATTAACAACCTGTGCTCTATGGATCTCAAGAGCAGGAGATACAG
Source organism: Lissotriton helveticus (assembly GCF_964261635.1). NCBI lineage: Eukaryota > Metazoa > Chordata > Amphibia > Caudata > Salamandridae > Lissotriton > Lissotriton helveticus. The sequence continues at coordinate 859,839,454 of NC_136072.1, read as the reverse complement.
GGTGAGTTGAGGCTCTTCTAGTAAACTTAATTATGGCAGTAGCCCTACGGTTTAAAAACAGCCTACTCTTTGTAATCTGCTCACTCCACTAATCAGAATCAGACAATATAAAGTCCAAGTAAACGAATTTCCGAAATCTTTCGAGCACATTACCAGCCAGAGTTATCCTCCATAGTGACTGCCATGTAGGTTTAAATACCATAAATTTTGTTTTTTGGGCAATTATCTCCAGCCCATGGTTGCTACAGAATAGGCCAAACTTCTCAAACAAAATCTGGAGCATTTTTTGTGTTTTAGAAATTTATACTGTCTCATTGATAAAAAAGTGCAGGTACCTTCACACCCGCTAATGCGGGTTAATCTTACTCACAGCTATAAAACATTTTATGCAACCATTGAAAAGGAGAAGGAATAAGGCTGAAGCGAATACGCAACCCTGGCAAACTCCTTTTTTGATGTCTATTCCCTCAGTGAGTTCGCCATTAGGGCCATAATGGACCTGCGCAAACTTGTTAGTATATAGGCACCTAATAGTTAAAAGTTCAAATGGAATTCTCAAATCCAAAAGGACCTGCCACAGCTAATTTCTTGGTACCATGCAAAATGCTGCCCATAGGTCGACAAAAGTACCCCTACTCACGTTCACGACCGTCCACTAGATCAACAAAAATAAAAACGCCTGGTTGATCGTGCTTGTCTTTGAGGTAAAACCTGCCTGGAACTGGCTTATATTAAGGTTTTCTGTCATCCAGGCAGTATATTTATCAAGTATCTGTTTGCAAAATATTTTTTGCAAGTTATCAATCAGGCTGATCTGGTGACAGATACGTGGTACATTGCGAGGTACCTTTTTAAATATACAGACTATCTCTGCTCCCTTTCATGTATTAGGGCACCTGCTAAAATAGCATTAGATAAAACATTTATATACGGCACACATATATCAGGTTCAACGTGAAAGAGGTCAGCTGGAATCTTGTAAAGACCTGGCGCCTTATCTGATTTGTCTGCTTTGAGAGCTGCTCAGACAAGGAAAATGAAATAGTGCATTAGGGACTATGGTTGTTCTGACATAAATAGGAATTTGCAGTGGTAGCGGGTACAGTATCAACAATGACTGTAGAACATAGAATACTAAAGTGTGCTACCCATTCACTAGCAATGTTATATGACTCTTGTTTGTTATGTTCTTTTCAGCACCCACGTGACACTAAATGCCAGAAGGAAACTGAATATTTATTTTTACCCGCATCTAAAGGTTTTTCCCAGTTTGCGTTTTTCCCTCCAAACATTTGCAAATTTCAAGGTTTACTTTTAGGATGCCCTAGTTGCCCTTATTTTGTCTTTTTCACCCAGCTGAATAGCATTAACAAGGTTTCTCTTTTCCGACCGGCAGTTGGATTTGAACCACTAATGGGTCCTGTGGTCTCGCCCTTCCCGAGATGTTCTTCACAAAAAACCCTCTAAGCTTATTGAACTGTGTGTCATGTACTTCAAGGATTCTAGTTGGGCAGTTTTCATAAATAGTCTTCAGTGCCACCTCGCTGGTCCCAAAGGTAACCCATTTAAATTTGTTCATATTGTTAGCAAAAATTATGCCAGGGCAGCCTTCTGCTGTTAAGCCTGGCAGTAGACCATTTGTCAGTGGACTAAACACAAAGAACCAAGGGGTTGTGATCGCTCTCTTGCCTTGAGACTGCCAGCAAATCAACCATCTCACTCCACAAACCTATGTTAATGTGTCAAGTTCTCCTTTATATATCAGAACTTAGTTGATGTCTGATGGTCAATGACCATTCATGCACAGAGACCGAATGAAAGGGAAATAACAATGATATGTAATCCAGCCTAAAAGATTTTTAACCACCAGGCTTACACCAATGGCTGGAATGCGCCCAAAGTGTGTCCTCGTCAGTAGCAAGGTCACTTGCAAGCGTAAAATGTTTGACGCGAACATTAAAATCTACCCCTACAATTATGGCACAATCTTTGCTATGTAGTTTTAACAGGCTGTCAAGATGGTTTAAAGTGGAAGATTATGCTGACTTAATAGCAAACCTGTTATACACATTAATTAAAAGTACAGCTTTAGCAGTTTGTTGGAATGACTTTACAGCAAGTAGGTCTTGGGATGTGCTAGGGATTTCCTTTATTGTACAGCATTGTATTGGAGCAATTCTTTTACCCATAAGCATAGTTCTCCAGAAGCGCAATCAGTAGTGGAGTTTCTTGCTATGGTTTTGAAACTTCTGTTACCTGGTCTAACTGCAGAAGTGGTAATCCAGGTCTCTTAAAGCAGGCTGTCTGGGATTTTTTATTTTAAGCCTGCAATATTCTAGCACCCCACAGAGAAGATTCTAGATTTAGAGGCTTTTAATGGCAATGAAACTTCAGGTGCGCATGTTCAAGTAGCAGAAATCAAAGTTGTGTATGTTTTGTAGCTTCTAGGGAAAGTTGCTGTAGGAGAGCCATAAGCCATATAATTTGAAGGCCTGATTAGAGCTGGGATGGTGGTGGGAATAAGTATTGTAATGTGTTGTTCAGTCTTTTCACAAGGTAAACAACCTAAATTTAGGTTTGATATCCTACTCAAAAGAGCTCCAGCTGATGGTAAATGGCCTTTAGAGTTGATTTTTAGTGTTATTAGGTCTGTGGCTCCCCACTGCTGTAAGTCACCAGACTCTCTTTGGTGGTGGAGCTGCCCCAGTGGTAGCTACTCCAGCTATTCTCCCTGGTTCGGTGGTGCTATTTCACATGATTTATTTTCCAATTAAGTCTAGGAAGGTCATTGGTTTGAATTAAACTGCCGATCCAAATGGTGGATTGGATCTAAAGCTGGGTGATATTAGTCTCCTTGATAAGGTGGCATCTGCTAAGGTAATTTTAATGCAAACCCATTCCCCACTTGGGTGAACATAGCAGCTTGCACCTACTATATCGCTACGGATAACAGAATAGCAGTGTTGCACACTCCTTATCCAGGGGATTACCTTGTTTTCTTCAAAGGACGCTGGATCTTTGTAGGCATCTTGTTTTAACTAGAATACTTAGATCATAAATACTTCTCTCCGATCAGAGGGACTAGACTAGAGTGCAACATTGTGTAAAGATGAGTCATGAAAATGGGTTTGGGGATAAGGCTCAAAGAGGGGCAATCTAAATGCTGGAAAAAATGTTGTTTGTAAATGTTTTGTGGCTCTACTTACAGACTACCACCCGCCAGACGAAACATTCCTCTATGAGGATTCCTAGACATAGTGCTCATGCCATTTGTCTCACCCTCCTGTTCGGAAAAATTGCTGATATATTGGGTGGGAATAGTAATTGACATTCCAAGCGAACCCTATCAGCCGATATTTCACTCTGTGTGTGAGCTAAGCTATCAGCAAGCGGCACAATAAACTTAGAGCTAATGTCCCTGCATTTATGTATTCATCTTGCAGCCTGTGCATGAGATCCTGTGCTATTGATGCTGTAAGTGGTCTGTTAACTTCAATACCATCAGCTTTAGATCCTGGATTTCAGATTTCATGGACAGGAACAGTTCACCTGTTTCTGTAAGGTTTATAAAAGGGCATACCTGTGCTACAATATCAGTTTGCCTCTCTTTAGGTGTTTTGCTGGGATTAAATCTTTCAGGTTCTTCTATGGTCTCAAGCAGTGAGAACCTATTTGTGCATATGACTCGTGGCACTAGATTAATAGGATTGTTAGATGTCGTGCCAATAGTTTTATGTGCTTCACTACAGCTAGACGGCCTTTTCATTGCAGTATTGGCCAGTGAGTATGATGGGCAGTTTCTTTTATTTAAAAAAATCTTTCCAGCTTTTTTGGTCTACAATACCCCCCTTCTGCTGGTGAGCCTCTATTGCCCAGCATGATTTCAACTTCCTCTATTTCATTACCAATCTTTGCTATAGTTCACATCTCTGCAGCATGGGTAGACCACCTCTTCTTGCTTTTCACTCCTTGGGGACTTGATGCTGCTTTTCTCATCCCCATACTTCACGGACGAGTGGCTTGCAGAGAGTCGCCACCACCGACCCATTGGGGAGCAAGAAATTCTTCCAAAAGTCAGTTTTGAGAGCACAGAAAATGTCAATTCAGAGAGTTAACACAGGGAGGTAAAATCCCAAATTACCTTGCCATCGTGGAAGAGACATCCAAACAGGGGCTGGAAGCCTAATTTTAAAACCAAAGGGGGTGGCCCAGCCCTGCCTCCTCTTGTCCTGCTGATGATTTCTGAGGCACAGAGTCCCTAAACAACCGCTTTGCATCCCGCGCAGCGGGGAATCTTCTTGCACTATATAGCGCTTGAGGTCATGGGTGGGGCCTGCTTCCTCTGCCCCGTCCTTGTCCTGCTAATGATTTCTGGGGCTTGATGTCCCTAAACAATGGCTTTGCATCCAACTACCGAAAACACTACCGTGGTACTCACACTCAAGAGTCTCCAAATATGAAGGGCACATGTCTGTACATGTTCATTAACCCAAACACATTGCATTGTTATTGGGATATTTCTTGTCTTGTGTTTTCACTTTAGTACTGTTGGATTACTGTCTAAATACTGTACACGTTGCATCTAAAGTTAATCTCGACTGCTAAGAGTCATAGCTACCAGAAGGTTGAGCACAGATTTATTTATCGACTTTTGTGGTTCACTCTGTCAAGGATTGTGAATATTATTTTAGGTGGGTTCTCACCCTCTCAACTAATACTCCATTTTCTTACAGGTTCCCAATGTTTACCCTGCAGTAACTGATTTGGGGTGATTTTACTGCTTTATTCCAGTTCTTGCTGGGGCTAGCTGATGGAACGTTTTCCTAACTGCTGCATGTTGGTGACTTGTAATTAGATTAGCAAATCTGCTCAAATTATAAATGTTTTAAACAAATTTGGAGGAAAAAATTTTACTAATTGTTCAACGCCTCTGCAATCTTAGTAAGGGGAAGGTAAATTTAGAACAATAGGTCATTGTTATTGATTGGGTCATAACTCTGCTAAAACCAAAACGGCATGATGGAAAAGCAGGTCTAATAAGAGAAATATCTGACGGCAGGGCCTTTGCCTTGAAAAATAAGTGCACAAAGGGTCAGGTGATTAGAGAGGGGCAAGAAGATTGGCAGGAAGAATGAAGAGAAATAGAGAACAAGAACAGATAGAGGTCAGAGTGTGTGCTAATTTCTGAGAGTGTAGTTTCCAGTGTTTTGGCATGAGGCACTTTAGGTGTGACAAACCACCTGCCAGCAGATTTGTCTTGGCCACCCTGCCTCTTCAGCAGCACACAATGCCACAGAAAATGAGAAGGATTAGCCAGCTTCTACAAGGGTATTAAGTGGTTAGAACACACAATGTAAACACTTTAGAGTTACCAACCAAGGTGGTGAGAAGGGGATGGGTAGAACGGTACTCCAAGTCCAGGGGGTTGGCTCCTCCTTGAACATTACACACTACAAAGTCATCCAGCACATTCCTGTGAGGGAGTGCATGCATTCCTCTTACTGGTGTGTTTAAACAAGATACAGAAGGTTAGTCTCTTATACTACCTAGCACAATCTTGGCATGTGACTCACTACTTCTTCTGACCTAGGGCGAGTTTACAAAGGATCCTTCCATGGGCATCCCAGGAAGCATCAGTTTATAGCAGCTTCATGTGTTGTGGTCTGTCTTTCATTTCCATTTCTATGTTGCTTCAGAGTGTCACTGTGATTAGAATGTCAGCGTGTCACTGAGAATGTTTCCACACAAATCTGGAAGATAGGCGCTGTAGGGCACTAGACCGGTCTGCATATATTAGTAGCACTGCTCTGAGTTTAAGGTTCATTTGAACTACTTCTGTTGTGGAGTAAACACTTCACCATGTGAAGGGCCACAACAGTTTGCAGCATGATGGGAAGAGACTATCTGCGATCTGGATGGTTGTAGTGCAGTAATGTTCACTACAAATTGGATCTGTTTACAGTAAAAAAAATAAAAAGACCATTTGGTATAATTATCAAACCTAGAGTCATTAACAGCTATAAATGGTTACTACAACATGTGAAAGCACATGTCCATAAAAGTGATTATTTTACAAAGTTGTGTTGCTCACAAGAGCCCTCTCACACACAAAACCACTTCACAACACTGAATTTAGTCAACCTGGGTGCCCTCTCCTGTACAGGTCAGCAATAGCACCCACACAATTAGGGGTTGTCTTGACTATATATGGAATGCCATAAGACAGAAGTGATTATACATAGGTAAATATTATCCCTGCTTTGTGTCCTATCTGTAAAGTGAGTTTTCAATATTTTTTTTTAATAGGACAGGAAAACGATTAGATCACAGTATCAGGAATTTCCTTGAAGTTTGTGCAGCAGTGCCTGAAGTGTTGCTTAAATGCTAGGAGAGTTTGCAGTTGGGACATGCAAGCCAGATATATATATATATATATTACCTACTGGCAATAGCCAGTAGGTATATATAGTTAGGATATTTTTCCTATGGGATTTTTGAAAATTCTATGACCCTACACTAGGCAAACACTACAACACTACCCTAAACCCTAAAACACTACCCCCAGCATGACCCTACACTACACAAACACTACAACACAACCCTAAAACACTACCCCCAGCATGACCCTACACTACGCAAACACTACTACACAACCCTAAACCCTAAAACACTACCCCCAGCATGACCCTACACTACGCAAACACTACAACACTACCCTAAACCCTAAAACACTACCCCCAGCATGACCCTACACTACGCAAACACTACAACACTACCCAAAACCCTAAAACACTACACCCCAGCATGACCCTACACTACGCAAACACTACAACACTACCCTAAACCCTAAAACACTACCCCCAGCATGACCCTACACTACGCAAACACTACAACACTACCTTAAACCCTAAAACACTACCCCCAGCATGACCCTACACTACGCAAACACTACAACACTACCCTAAACCCTAAAACACTACCCCCAGCATGACCCTACACTACGCAAACACTACAACACTACCCTAAACCCTAAAACACTACCCCCAGCATGACTCTACACTACGCAAACACTACAACACTACCCTAAACCCTAAAACACTACCCCCAGCATGACCCTACACTACGCAAACACTACAACATTACCCAAAACCCTAAAACACTACCCCCCAGCATGACCCTACACTACGCAAACACTACAACACTACCCAAAACCCTAAAACACTACCCCCAGCATGACCCTACACTACGCAAACACTACAACACTACCCAAAACCCTAAAACACTACCCCCAGCATGACCCTACACTACGCAAACACTACAACACTACCCAAAACCCTAAAACACTACACCGCAGCATGACCCTACACTACGCAAACACTACAACACTACCCAAATCCCTAAAACACTACACCCCAGCATGACCCTACACTACGCAAACACTACAACACTACCCAAAACCCTAAAACACTACCTCCAGCATGACCCTACACTATGCAAACACTACAACACTACCCAAAACCCTAAAACACTACCCCCAGCATGACCCTACACTACGCAAACACTACAACACTACCCTAAACCCTAAAATACTACACCCCAGCATGACCCTACACTACGCAAACACTACAACACTACCCAAAACCCTAAAACACTACACCCCAGCATGACCCTACACTACGCAAACACTACAACACTACCCTAAACCCTAAAACACTACCCCCAGCATGACCCTACACTAGGCAAACACTACAACACTACCCTAAACCCTAAAACACTACCCCCAGCATGACCCTACACTACACAAACACTACAACACAACCCTAAAACACTACCCCCAGCATGACTCTACACTACGCAAACACTACTACACAACCCTAAACCCTAAAACACTACCCCCAGCATGACCCTACACTACGCAAACACTACAACACTACCCTAAACCCTAAAACACTACCCCCAGCATGACCCTACACTACGCAAACACTACAACACTACCCAAAACCCTAAAACACTACACCCCAGCATGACCCTACACTACGCAAACACTACAACACTACCCTAAACCCTAAAACACTACCCCCAGCATGACCCTACACTACGCAAACACTACAACACTACCCTAAACCCTAAAACACTACCCCCAGCATGACCCTACACTACGCAAACACTACAACACTACCCTAAACCCTAAAACACTACCCCCAGCATGACCCTACACTACGCAAACACTACAACACTACCCTAAACCCTAAAACACTACCCCCAGCATGACCCTACACTACGCAAACACTACAACACTACCCAAAACCCTAAAACACTACCCCCAGCATGACCCTACACTACGCAAACACTACAACACTACCCAAAACCCTAAAACACTACCCCCCAGCATGACCCTACACTACGCAAACACTACAACACTACCCAAAACCCTAAAACACTACCCCCCAGCATGACCCTACACTACGCAAACACTACAACACTACCCAAAACCCTAAAACACTACCCCCAGCATGACCCTACACTACGCAAACACTACAACACTACCCAAAACCCTAAAACACTACACCCCAGCATGACCCTACACTACGCAAACACTACAACACTACCCAAATCCCTAAAACACTACACCCCAGCATGACCCTACACTACACAAACACTACAACACTACCCAAAACCCTAAAACACTACCTCCAGCATGACCCTACACTACGCAAACACTACAACACTACCCAAAACCCTAAAACACTACCCCCAGCATGACCCTACACTACGCAAACACTACAACACTACCCTAAACCCTAAAATACTACACCCCAGCATGACCCTACACTACGCGAACACTACAACACTACCCAAAACCCTAAAACACTACACCCCAGCATGACCCTACACTACGCAAACACTACAACACTACCCTAAACCCTAAAACACTACCCCCAGCATGACCCTACACTACGCAAACACTACAACACAACCCTGAACCCTAAAACACTACCCCCAGCATGACCCTACACTACAACACAACCCTAAACCCTAAAACACTACCCCCAGCATGACCCTACACTATGCAAACACTACAACACTACCCTAAACCCTAAAACACTACCCCCTGCATGACCCTACACTACGCAAACACTACAACACTACCCAAAACCCTAAAACACTACACCCCAGCATGACCCTACACTACGCAAACACTACAACACTACCCAAAACCCTAAAACACTACACCCCAGCATGACCCTACACTACGCAAACACTACAACACTACCCTAAACCCTAAATCACATCCCCCAGCATGACCCTACACTACGCAAACACTACAACACTACCCTAAACCCTAAAACACTACCCCCAGCATGACCCTACACTACGCAAACACTACAACACTACCCTAAACCCTAAAACACTACCCCCAGCATGACCCTACACTAGGCAAACACTACAACACTACCCTAAACCCTAAAACACTACCCCCAGCATGACCCTACACTACACAAACACTACAACACAACCCTAAAACACTACCCCCAGCATGACCCTACACTACGCAAACACTACTACACAACCCTAAACCCTAAAACACTACCCCCAGCATGACCCTACACTACGCAAACACTACAACACTACCCTAAACCCTAAAACACTACCCCCAGCATGACCCTACACTACGCAAACACTACAACACTACCCAAAACCCTAAAACACTACACCCCAGCATGACCCTACACTACGCAAACACTACAACACTACCCTAAACCCTAAAACACTACCCCCAGCATGACCCTACACTACGCAAACACTACAACACTACCCTAAACCCTAAAACACTACCCCCAGCATGACCCTACACTACGCAAACACTACAACACTACCCTAAACCCTAAAACACTACCCCCAGCATGACCCTACACTACGCAAACACTACAACACTACCCTAAACCCTAAAACACTACCCCCAGCATGACCCTACACTACGCAAACACTACAACACTACCCTAAACCCTAAAACACTACCCCCAGCATGACCCTACACTACGCAAACACTACAACACTACCCAAAACCCTAAAACACTACCCCCCAGCATGACCCTACACTACGCAAACACTACAACACTACCCAAAACCCTAAAACACTACCCCCAGCATGACCCTACACTACGCAAACACTACAACACTACCCAAAACCCTAAAACACTACCCCCAGCATGACCCTACACTACGCAAACACTACAACACTACCCAAAACCCTAAAACACTACACCCCAGCATGACCCTACACTACGCAAACACTACAACACTACCCAAATCCCTAAAACACTACACCCCAGCATGACCCTACACTACGCAAACACTACAACACTACCCAAAACCCTAAAACACTACCTCCAGCATGACCCTACACTATGCAAACACTACAACACTACCCAAAACCCTAAAACACTACCCCCAGCATGACCCTACACTACGCAAACACTACAACACTACCCTAAACCCTAAAATACTACACCCCAGCATGACCCTACACTACGCAAACACTACAACACTACCCAAAACCCTAAAACACTACACCCCAGCATGACCCTACACTACGCAAACACTACAACACTACCCTAAACCCTAAAACACTACCCCCAGCATGACCCTACACTAGGCAAACACTACAACACTACCCTAAACCCTAAAACACTACCCCCAGCATAACCCTACACTACACAAACACTACAACACAACCCTAAAACACTACCCCCAGCATGACCCTACACTACGCAAACACTACTACACAACCCTAAACCCTAAAACACTACCCCCAGCATGACCCTACACTACGCAAACACTACAACACTACCCTAAACCCTAAAACACTACCCCCAGCATGACCCTACACTACGCAAACACTACAACACTACCCAAAACCCTAAAACACTACACCCCAGCATGACCCTACACTACGCAAACACTACAACACTACCCTAAACCCTAAAACACTACCCCCAGCATGACCCTACACTACGCAAACACTACAACACTACCCTAAACCCTAAAACACTACCCCCAGCATGACCCTACACTACGCAAACACTACAACACTACCCTAAACCCTAAAACACTACCCCCAGCATGACCCTACACTACGCAAACACTACAACACTACCCTAAACCCTAAAACACTACCCCCAGCATGACCCTACACTACGCAAACACTACAACACTACCCTAAACCCTAAAACACTACCCCCAGCATGATCCTACACTACGCAAACACTACAACACTACCCAAAACCCTAAAACACTACCCCCCAGCATGACCCTACACTACGCAAACACTACAACACTACCCAAAACCCTAAAACACTACCCCCAGCATGACCCTACACTACGCAAACACTACAACACTACCCAAAACCCTAAAACACTACCTCCAGCATGACCCTACACTATGCAAACACTACAACACTACCCAAAACCCTAAAACACTACCCCCAGCATGACCCTACACTACGCAAACACTACAACACTACCCTAAACCCTAAAATACTACACCCCAGCATGACCCTACACTACGCAAACACTACAACACTACCCAAAACCCTAAAACACTACACCCCAGCATGACCCTACACTACGCAAACACTACAACACTACCCTAAACCCTAAAACACTACCCCCAGCATGACCCTACACTACACAAACACTACAACACAACCCTAAAACACTACCCCCAGCATGACCCTACACTACGCAAACACTACTACACAACCCTAAACCCTAAAACACTACCCCCAGCATGACCCTACACTACGCAAACACTACAACACTACCCTAAACCCTAAAACACTACCCCCAGCATGACCCTACACTACGCAAACACTACAACACTACCCAAAACCCTAAAACACTACACCCCAGCATGACCCTACACTACGCAAACACTACAACACTACCCTAAACCCTAAAACACTACCCCCAGCATGACCCTACACTACGCAAACACTACAACACTACCCTAAACCCTAAAACACTACCCCCAGCATGACCCTACACTACGCAAACACTACAACACTACCCTAAACCCTAAAACACTACCCCCAGCATGACCCTACACTACGCAAACACTACAACACTACCCTAAACCCTAAAACACTACCCCCAGCATGACCCTACACTACGCAAACACTACAACACTACCCAAAACACTACCCCCAGCATGACCCTACACTACGCAAACACTACAACACTACCCAAAACCCTAAAACACTACCCCCCAGCATGACCCTACACTACGCAAACACTACAACACTACCCAAAACCCTAAAACACTACCCCCAGCATGACCCTACACTACGCAAACACTACAACACTACCCAAAACCCTAAAACACTACCCCCAGCATGACCCTACACTACGCAAACACTACAACACTACCCAAAACCCTAAAACACTACACCCCAGCATGACCCTACACTACGCAAACACTACAACACTACCCAAATCCCTAAAACACTACACCCCAGCATGACCCTACACTACACAAACACTACAACACTACCCAAAACCCTAAAACACTACCTCCAGCATGACCCTACACTATGCAAACACTACAACACTACCCAAAACCCTAAAACACTACCCCCAGCATGACCCTACACTACGCAAACACTACAACACTACCCTAAACCCTAAAACACTACCCCCAGCATGACCCTACACTACGCGAACACTACAACACTACCCAAAACCCTAAAACACTACACCCCAGCATGACCCTACACTACGCAAACACTACAACACTACCCTAAACCCTAAAACACTACCCCCAGCATGACCCTACACTACAACACAACCCTAAACCCTAAAACACTACCCCCAGCATGACCCTACACTACAACACAACCCTAAACCCTAAAACACTACCCCCAGCATGACCCTACACTATGCAAACACTACAACACTACCCTAAACCCTAAAACACTACCCCCAGCATGACCCTACACTACGCAAACACTACAACACTACCCAAAACCCTAAAACACTACACCCCAGCATGACCCTACACTACGCAAACACTATAACACTACCCTAAACCCTAAAACACTACCCCCAGCATGACCCTACACTACGCAAACACTACAACACTACCCAAAACCCTAAAACACTACACCCCAGCATGACCCTACACTACGCAAACACTACAACACTACCCTAAACCCTAAATCACATCCCCCAGCATGACCCTACACTACGCAAACACTACAACACTACCCTAAACCCTAAAACACTACCCCCAGCATGACCCTACACTACGCAAACACTACAACACTACCCTAAACCCTAAAACACTAGCCCCAGCATGACCCTACACTACGCAAACACTACAACACTACCCAAAACCCTAAAACACTACCCCCAGCATGACCCTACACTACGCAAACACTACAACACTACCCAAAACCCTAAAACACTACCCCCAGCATGACCCTACACTACGCAAACACTACAACACTATCCTAAACCCTAAAACACTACGCCCAGCATGACCCTACACTACGCAAACAATACAACACTACCCTAAACCCTAAAACACTAGCCCCAGCATGACCCTACACTACGCAAACACTACAACACAACCCTAAACCCTAAAACACTACCCCCAGCATGACCCTACACTACGCAAACACTACAACACTACCCTAAACCCTAAAACACTACCCCCAGCATGACCCTACACTACGCAAACACTACAACACAACCCTAAACCCTAAAACACTACCCCCAGCATGACCCTACACTAAACAACCACCACAACTCTACACTACACTAACACAACACTACACTACACAACATTACACTACACTACACAATCACTAACCCACGAAAAAATTAACACAAACCCACTTACCTCTCTCGTCATCGTGGTTTTCACAACGCAAATTCATTTACCATACATGCCTTTAAAACGTAATTCTTTGTAAAGGCATGCGCGATAAATGCACATGCGTTTTGAAAAAATGCGGGATAATGGTATGCGAGGTCAATGACCTTGCGGGATAATGGTATGCGGACTGAAAGTCTGCGGGATAAAAAATGCGGGAAAATGGCTGCAAACCATGATTAGCAGCAGACTTCCCTGGTGAGCACTAGCTTTACTACAGTGATCTAATGAGCAACTAGAGTGCTAACATTCAGAATTTATGGCAAATGTGTGACATCTGAATGCCTTCTTGATAGAACCAAAGTAAACAAGCATTGAAAATGCAATAGATCTCGCCCTCGTTTAAGTTAAAGCCATTCTGTTTGTAATGAGGTGGCTTTTTAGCTTTGCTTTTATTAGTGTTTTTAAAACTTTCATGTAAATAACATGCATATGTATGCATATATGTATATGTATGCATGCATTTATATTTATATAGATATGCAGATTATATATGTTTATATATGTATATTACCTACTGGCGATAGCCAGTGGGTATATATAGTTAGGATTTTTTCTCTATGGGATTTCTGAAAATTCTATGTCTAATAACTTTGGCGTTTGTGGACGGAATTGGCTGAAATTTTCAGGAAAATTGAACATTTTGTTTCTGAGCAGCCCCTGAAAATTTGGGGGGGTTTCGTCAAGGGGGGGCCGAGAAAAAAGGGGGGTCCCAAAACGCGTTTTTCCCATTCATTTTTCCATAGGGCGGTTGGACTCACTTTTAGCTCGAACGGCTGAATAGATTTACATGAAACTTGGCAAAATTGTAGATATGGTTTGCCCGACGTGCCTTTGCTATGTCTCAATATATGTGCTCCAGTGGATTTTGAGAAATTAACGTTTAAAAAAAAATATATATCTGTGACAGAGCTCCGGTTAGCGCCCCGGTTCGCGTACTTGACGCGTAACGGAACTTCGCGAAGCGAAGCTGATTGGCTCTCCGGTGTCTGTCAACATTCTAAACAGTCCGGAGCGGCCGCCATCTTGTCTCTCGGTAGGTTCGAGAGACAAGATGTGGTGAAAAACGAAGGGGGAAATGAAGGAAAGGGGGCAAGGTAGACCACTCCTGACCCCCTAGGATTGATGAGGGGGATATTAAAGTCCCCCTTGATTTTTCGCGGTAGAGGCGCTTCCCGGTACGCGAACCGGGCAGCTAACCGGCAGCGTAACGGGAGTCCACCATCTTGTGTTTTTGGAGCGTCCGGTTCGCGTACCGGGTAGCGTCCCGGTAAGCGTAACAAGGGGAAAACCAAGAGAAACAGTAAAAAAAAAATTAAGGGAATAGATTTCCAGCAAACTTGGCAAAATTGTAGGGACTGTTTGTTTGATGTGCCTTTGCAAGGCCTCAAGATATGTGCACCATGTCATGAATGATGTAATATGTGACATCATCAGCAGTGGATTGCGGGTGCGCGATATATAGTTAGTGCAACTAACTATATATGGAATTTCATTGGTTTTATGTCAATAAAATGTCCAGCTAACTATATATGGTCTCTAACCTATGGTTTTTTCAGTGAATTTTCAAGGTTTTGTAAATGCAAATTCCTAACTATATATGGTCTATAACCTATGGTTTTTTCAGTGAATATATAAATATATATATATATATATGTCCAAACTATCTCCCCATGCGAAGAGAAAATGAGTCGCACACGGAACTTCGTTTTCAATTTTAGCCGTTTGTTTTATTTGGACAGCAGGATTGGGACTTTTTCGACGCGTTTCGTTTCTTCCTGGAAACTTTTTCAAGATGTGTCCTGCACCTAAAAAAAAATATATATATATATATATATATATATATATATATATATATATATATATATATATATATATATATATATATATATATATGTGTGGTTTGTTAAGCTCTAAAAACGTAAATAGGTTTCCTCAATATGTAGTAGTAATAGATTTAGTTGCAATTTTGAACATCATTAGGACTTCAAAGGGGGCAGGTGTAGTATTGACCAGGGCAATCTGATCAAACCTTCTGTGAGGAAGTGGGTCTGACCCACTTCAATCCAGTTTATTTATTTTTTATTTAGGACCATCTGCTTCTGGATCGCTCTTGTGTGTCTCAAAATGGTCACTCAGTAAAATAATGTCCACTGTTGTGCAGCTGGGGCAAGATACTCTATTATACCACAAGTGCACATGCTTGTGGACCCTTGTGCAGGTTGCGTTGTTGTTACTGCAGCTTAACACAACCCAGATCTGCCCACAGGTAGCCTGATGCAAATGTGACCTTTAATAATGTGGTTCAGGCTGAACAGGACTTATAATGTAACTGGGCATCCAAAAAGAAATACGCCCGTTTCTTTCTGATTATAGTGTGGGTCTGTAGTGGTTTACTGCAAGTCTGCAGCAGTTCAATGTATTCACACTGCTATAGGTGAAGACTGCACCAAAAAATCTACTTTGCAATGGCTCAATTCATAGAAAAGGGAATGTCTCCCTTCCTAGTTTGAAAAAGGTCCAGAGTTCAAGTATAATAATAATTTAACTATATTTGCATTCATTGGTGTACATTCGATGTTGCATTATTTTCTTAAGTCAGTAGTTAATGAGATTCAGGCTTCAAACTACCCTTCTGGGTAAGTTGATTATTTTGCTGACCAGCAGACAGATCAAAGTCTAAGACAATACCCCCATTTCATTTGGACTACTCTGTCCCTAGGAGGTGTAAGGAATTGGCTCATGTGGAAAGTTAAATATAATAAATGTATTAGAGTGCACAAACCCTAATACATGTCACTTCCAGTCCTAATCTTAACTGCAGTGTAACTACTTAAAAAATTCCCCTACCTTCCAACCCAGAACTTTCTCCCCTTTCCATTCCAGGTGACATCACAGTATCACCACATCATCACATTCTCCCCTCAAGCCCCTTTTTAAACAAAAACTAAAAACAGAAACAAAGAGCAGAAAGAAAGAGAAAAGCGAGAAAAAAGAAACAAATTCAGCAATGTTCAATTAATCGTTCAGGTCTTCTCAAAACTCTTTTAGATTTTCTAAGCGTGTGCTCATTTTGTTGATTATTCAATTGTACATTTTCCTGTTCAATACTTGGTTTAATTTTTTTTTTTAATGTCTTATTTCATGTTATTAATCTGCTGTCATCCTCCGCTGCTACTGCTGTTCCTTGAACGTTTGTTACCTCCACGGTTAAAGGATGAAATCTACTTTGTGACTTCCTTATTTGCGGTTGGCGAACGAGCACAAAATCATCTATTTAATATTCCTGGTTTTGACACTTTCTTCCACTTTCTACACAGTATTTCATTTTGTCCTTTGCCTTTATCTCTTTGCATTACTTCCTTGTGATTCTTTGGCAGATCCGCTGGCAGGTGTTGTGGATGAGTTTGCCTAGATTGACCAAACATTAGATCCGAAGGGCATTTCCCAGTTGACATGTGTGGAGTATTCCTCTAATCTCGCAAAACTTGATAAGGCCTAGTTTAACAATATCAATATCTATGAAAGTTTTGCTCTCTGCACAGCCTTTTTAATAGTGGCCATAAACCTTTCCACAATTCCATTAGCTTGAGGCCACATTGGAGTTATTCTTCTATGTACTATTCCCAGATAATTCATGAACGTTTGAAACTCACTTCCCTTAAATGGTGGCCCATAGTCCGTTTTCAAAGTGTTTGGTATTCCCCAAGTAGAAATTATTTCATCCAAAAGTGGAAGTATTGCTGACATAGATGTAGAGGACACCACTTTCACAATAGGGAATCGAGAATATTAATCTACGATTGCTAACAGATAATGTCCTGAATCTAATGGTCCATAAAAGCCTGCTGATACATTAGACCACACAGCATTCAGTAGTTCAGACATATGCAATTCTTCCATCCCTCTTTCCTTAGAGGTACATTGACATATGTAACAAGACTGAACTACCGCTTCCACTTGTCTGTATAGTCTGGGAAACCACAACTTCTCCCTCAAAAATTCTTTATGGTAGAAATACCTCTAGGAGTTTCAAGTGCCAAATCAATGACACATTGTTGCAGACTTGCTGGAATGATTATTTTGTTCCCCCTTGGAAGTATTCCAGCAGAAGCCACAGACAACTCAGAGTGAATGTTTTTGAATGTTAGTACATCATGTTTCTTTATACTTGAATGCAACCAGCTTACATTGTTTGCCAATCTCCAATTATTTTTTCATATACAGTTCTCTTCACCTCTTGGATAGTGTCATCTGTTTGCATTGCATCAATTAATTATTTCTTTGTAATGATTCTTGATACTTTCGATTTGATAATGAAATATATATTCCTCCACTTCTAATTGTTGCTGCACTCCTGTTTTAATTGCATGTCTAGGCAATTAATCGGCTGGATTATACTCCTTTCCTGGTTTATGGATGATTCTAAAATCATAATGCATCAGCCTCATTCCCCATCTTTCAAATCTCTGTGGCATCTTAGTTTTTGGATTTTCAAAGGCAGAAACAAGAGCCTAATGATCTGTGATAATTACAAACCGCTTTCCATACATAAAATCATGATAATGTTCACATGCCCAAACAGCCAAACCTTCCTTTTCAGGTTGAGAGTATCTTTGTTCTATTTCAAACAGACTTTTGCTGGCATGAGAGATCACATATCTAGCTAGGAGTTTCCCTCCCGAGTTTCTGTTGCACTAAAATTGCACCCAGCCCAACAGGACTGGCATCCATTGCCAATTCTGTACACAGATGTGGATCAAAGTATTTTAAATTAGCTTCGTTTGATATCTCTAGTTTTATTTCTAGAAATGCATGTTTACATTCATCACAACAATAAAATCTTCGTACTTTCTTTGTTAGTTCTCTGAGTGGTGAGATTACAGTTGCAAAATTCCTAACATATCGTGCACAATAACTTGCCATTGCTAAAAATGATCTTAACTCTGTTACATTCTTAGGCCTTTATATTGCATTCAGAGCCGTTACTTTGACGGGGTCTGGCCTCATTCCTTCAGGAGAAAAAACATGTCCAAAGAACGTCAACTCAGTTTTATTTATTTCACTTTCTTTTTTTAATTGAGCGTCAATTCAGCTGTCCAAAACTGTTGACACAGTCCATCTAATGCCTGGTCATGTTCCTCCTGAGTTTTACCATAAACTAAAATATTATTGCTAGAGTTCATATTATTTTGCAGTGGCCTTATGACATTTTTTATGATTTCTTGAAAAATCTCAGCAACTGAACATATTCTTAAGTTTAACCGTTTGTACATAAACAGTTCCAAATGTGTAGAGAATGTTGCGATATACCTCGACTGGTTATCAATTTCCAATTGATGATATCCTTTTCATAAATCAAGGCTTCAAAAAACAACAGCCCCAGTGATGTTACTAATCATATCATTTAAATGAGGAACTGGATACCTTTCTCCCTCAATGGCTGTGTTCTGAATTCTCATATCAACACAGATTCTGATGTCTTCACTATCTTTTTTTGGAACGATTACAATGGGTGACACCCAAGCTGTTGGTCCTGTTACTTCTTCAATTATGTCCTGATCAAGCAACAACTTTATCTCTTTCTCTACCTTTGCCTGCATATGGACTGGAACCCTTCTATGCGTTTGTGCAACTGGTCTTACGGTTTCATTTATATGCAGGGTAACACTTTATCTTTAATTTTACCTAACCCATTAAATAATTTTGGATATTTCCTCAGAACTGGATAATCTGTTGAAATGTTGCAGGTCATTGCAAACAAACCCATGAACTGAGCACTAACATTGCTCAACAGGCATGGCACTGGAACTTCACCTTTTAAAACATGTATTTCTTCTTTGCTCACTACATCTCCACACCTCAGTATTTCTTCACATTTTCCTAAGCACAAAACAATATGCTTAGCCCCCCCATTGAAAAACACTAACATTTGATGGACTTAAAGGGGATTGTTCATTCAATTTCATATATTCAATTATGCACATTATGTTGCACGTTGCTCCGCTATCCAAAAAATTTGAACCTTTAGGAGATCAACCATGAAGTCTACAGACGCGGTCTTCTTTATATTTTCTCTTTTTATCAAATTAAGTTGTGGAATTTCACTTTCTTCTTGCATCATGTAAAGTCTTTCAGATTGTTCAAGTTCTCCCTCATAGTCTTCCTCAACTCCTTCCATTTGCCTTACATATTGTGTTTCCATTTTTACTTTTTGTATCCAAATTTGGTTGCTTATTCCAATTTTCCTTTTTCATCCAAATTTCTTTTTTTCTTTCTTAAACCTGCACACACTTGCAAAATGATTGTATCTTCCACATTCCTTACATTGTTGTCCCATCGGTGGACAGGTTCGCTGCTGTGGCAAATGAATCCCACATCTGTAACACAATCTATTTTCTTTGTTTTGTGGAGAAGTGTGGCTCACTGGTTAGAGCGGCAGACTCTGAAGCAGAGATCGGGCCTGGGACCAGGGTTCAAGTCCCGACGCGGCAGGGTCTTGGGCTCAATGTCCACGGACTCGATAATTCTCGCCTCGACGCCTACTCTAATCATGGATCCCACGCTGCAACTCTGGGCAAAATAGCTTGCTTAATCTCCACAACGGCCCCTACAACACTGGGATGCCTGGCTTCACCTTGGGGGTGCCCAGGAGGGGCATCTCACAGGGAGAGCCAGGAAGGGTTCCACAGCGTTATACAGCGCCGGGGCGCCCCGTTGGGGCAGCTGTGCGCTTTCCAAAATACACTACAACAATTGTGCTTCCACCTTTTAACGTTCACTTTCCTTGACTGTCTCACTTGTTCAATCGCTTTCATTCTCCCTTCTTCCATGTTCGCAGCATGTTTGAGCCTGCATTTCTGTTTTGGACATGCGTAAAACCTCTTGAAGATCATAAGTCTTTTCCAGAAGTTTTTAAAATAATCTCGCCGTGAATGGGCTAAACAGTGGGGAGGAGTTGATAGTACATCTGGGTACTTGGAGTGTGAAAATGTGTCTCTTATAATGAATAATTGAAATATATTGTAGAATTAAATTTCTTCTTTTATGATCAATATTGATCGATGGGTGCCGATACACGGCTTGGAGTGAGAATTTGGAAGAGGGGGAAGAATGGCAATCTCCATATGGGGATGGCCACATGCCCATGCACGGCGATATTATTTTAAGCAACGGCGAATGAAATTGTTCGAAACAGTGAAGATTAAGCTTAGTCTTTAACTGTATTTGGGTGTTTTGTCTATATATATTATATATATATAATGGTTTTTAAGAACATAAACCATTGCAATATGGTGCCCAAAAAGCGGTGACCGTAATGCTCCCTCTATGTCAATGACCCAGTGATTGAATATTTTAAAATAGCGTCCCCAGTGTAGAGTGTAAACACTGACGAAGGAACCTTTCCGAAATGCGTTTGTTTGCTGCGCTAAGAAAATAAACAGAGATTGAAAGAACCCGACCCGGCCAGTGCTGGTATCTTTTCCGAAAAGGAGAGGAACTTTGGAGCTAAATTCTATTCTATTTTCTGTCTACTTCAGTCTCTTAGTTTTTTTTTTGCCAGACTTTAAAATGGACCTTATGTATTCCTTTGTCCTGATCTCCAGCTCTATGCCAGACTTTAAAATGGCCGCCAGCGTTTCTTAGTGTATAATGTTGCAATGTTGTCACTTTATGTTCACTTCTAATGCATTTCCCAGCACCAGTTAAACAAATGCACACATTCTCTTTACTTTATCATTTGTACTTGTAGAAGTTTCCTTCATTTATTCCCTTATGTGCTTATTGCCAACCTCAAGATGGTGCTTGAAATGCCTGCATTAACTCTAGAGCATGCGCGGACTACGCAGCTGCCCTTCTTTCCGATACTGATCGTGTCTGCCACTCACCGTTTGCTTTTTCTTCCTTTTTCTGTGAGATGCCGGTCAA